>NW_025961582.1:0-38209 GCF_023159225.1 Perognathus longimembris pacificus | reverse complement strand
TAAACAGCTACCTAACGCAGCATGGTCATGTCGTTCCTAAATGAGCTTTTATCTCTCTCCCCTCACCACAAATCAGATTCTTCTGAGGAGTTCCCAGTACATTATCATTTCCCCTGTGTAATTACCTTAACAAGCTCCAGCTGTTTTTATTCTCAGAAGGTTTACTCCCTGATATACAGCTGCCTACCCCCTTCGTAAGTGCAGGTCCTAAATGAGCTTTTTCTCTGTTCCCTCACCACAATCCAGATTCTTTTGGGGAGTTACCAGTACAGTAACCATACCAGGAAGTACTTCATTTATAAGCTACTGCTTTTCTTAATCTCAGTGGAGATATTTACTGATAAACATACCTACGCAGCATGTTCATGTCGTTCCTAAATGAGCTTTTATCTCTCTCCCCTCACCACAAATCAGATTCTTCTGAGGAGTTCCCAGTACATTATCCTTTCCCCTGTGTAATTACCTTAACAAGCTCCAGCTGTTTTTATTCTCAGAAGGTTTACTCCCTGATATACAGCTGCCTACCCCCTTCGTAAGTGCAGGTCCTAAATGAGCTTTTTTCTCTGTTCCCTCACCACAATCCAGATTCTTTTGGGGAGTTACCAGTACAGTAACCATACCAGGAAGTACTTAATTTATTAAGCTACTGCTTTTCTTAATCTCAGTGGAGATATTTACTGATAAACAGCTACCTAAGCAGCATGTTCATGTCGTTCCTAAATGAGCTTTTATCTCTCTTCCCTCACCACAAATCAGATTCTTCTGAGGAGTTCCCAGTACATTATCATTTCCCCTGTGTAATTACCTTAACAAGCTCCAGCTGTTTTTATTCTCAGAAGGTTTACTCCCTGATATACAGCTGCCTACCCCCTTCGTAAGTGCAGGTGCTAAATGAGCTTTTTTCTCTGTTCCCTCACCACAATCCGGATTCTATCGGGAGTTACCAGTACAGTATCCATTCCGGGAAGTACTTAATTTATTAAGCTACTGCTTTTCTTAATCTCAGTGGAGATATTTACTGATAAACAGCAACCTAAGCAGCATGGTCATGTCGTTCCTAAATGAGCTTTTATCTCTCTCCCCTCACCACAAATCAGATTCTTCTGAGGAGTTCCCAGTACATTATCCTTTCCCCTGTGTAATTACCTTAACAAGCTCCAGCTGTTTTTATTCTCAGAAGGTTTACTCCCTGATATACAGCTGCCTACCCCCTTCGTAAGTGCAGGTCTAAATGAGCTTTTTTCTCTGTTCCCTCACCACAATCCAGATTTATTGGGGAGTTACCAGTACAGTAACCATACCAGGAAGTACTTAATTTATAAGCTACTGCTTTTCTTAATCTCAGTGGAGATATTTACTGATAAACAGCTACCTAAGCAGCATGTTCATGTCGTTCCTAAATGAGCTTTTATCTCTCTCCCCTCACCACAAATCAGATTCTTCTGAGGAGTTCCCAGTACATTATCATTTCCCCTGTGTAATTACCTTAACAAGCTCCAGCTGTTTTTATTCTCAGAAGGTTTACTCCCTGATATACAGCTGCCTACCCCCTTCGTAAGTGCAGGTGCTAAATGAGCTTTTTTCTCTGTTCCCTCACCACAATCCGGATTCTATCGGGAGTTACCAGTACAGTATCCATTCCGGGAAGTACTTAATTTATTAAGCTACTGCTTTTCTTAATCTCAGTGGAGATATTTACTGATAAACAGCAACCTAACGCAGCATGGTCATGTCGTTCCTAAATGAGCTTTTATCTCTCTCCCCTCACCACAAATCAGATTCTTTTGAGGAGTGCCCAGTACATTATCCTTTCCCCTGTGTAATTACCTTAACAAGCTCCAGCTGTTTTTATTCTCAGAAGGTTTACTCCCTGATATACAGCTGCCTACACCCTTCGCAAGTGCAGGTCCTAAATGAGCTTTTTTCTCTGTTCCCTCACCACAATCCAGATTCTTTTGGGGAGTTACCAGTACAGTAACCATACCAGGAAGTACTTCACTTATAAAGCTACTGCTTTTCTTAATCTCAGTGGAGATATTTACTGATAAACAGCTACCTAAGCAGCATGGTCATGTCGTTCCTAAATGAGCTTTTATCTCTCTCCCCTCACCACAAATCAGATTCTTCTGAGGAGTTCCCAGTACATTATCATTTCCCCTGTGTAATTACCTTAACAAGCTCCAGCTGTTTTTATTCTCAGAAGGTTTACTCCCTGATATACAGCTGCCTACCCCCTTCGTAAGTGCAGGTGCTAAATGAGCTTTTTTCTCTGTTCCCTCACCACAATCCAGATTCTTTTGGGGAGTTACCAGTACAGTAACCATACCAGGAAGTACTTAATTTATTAAGCTACTGCTTTTCTTAATCTCAGTGGAGATATTTACTGATAAACAGCAACCTAAGCAGCATGTTCATGTCGTTCCTAAATGAGCTTTTATCTCTCTCCCCTCACCACAAATCAGATTCTTCTGAGGAGTTCCCAGTACATTATCCTTTCCCCTGTGTAATTACCTTAACAAGCTCCAGCTGTTTTTATTCTCAGAAGGTTTACTCCCTGATATACAGCTGCCTACCCCCTTCGTAAGTGCAGGTCCTAAATGAGCTTTTTTCTCTGTTCCCTCACCACAATCCAGATTCTTTTGGGGAGTTACCAGTACAGTAACCATACCAGGAAGTACTTAATTTATAAGCTACTGCTTTTCTTAATCTCAGTGGAGATATTTACTGATAAACAGCTACCTAAGCAGCATGGTCATGTCGTTCCTAAATGAGCTTTTATCTCTCTCCCTCACCACAAATCAGATTCTTCTGAGGAGTTCCCAGTACATTATCATTTCCCCTGTGTAATTACCTTAACAAGCTCCAGCTGTTTTTATTCTCAGAAGGTTTACTCCCTGATATACAGCTGCCTACCCCCTTCGTAAGTGCAGGTGCTAAATGAGCTTTTTTCTCTGTTCCCTCACCACAATCCGGATTCTATCGGGAGTTACCAGTACAGTATCCATTCCGGGAAGTACTTAATTTATTAAGCTACTGCTTTTCTTAATCTCAGTGGAGATATTTACTGATAAACAGCAACCTAAGCAGCATGGTCATGTCGTTCCTAAATGAGCTTTTATCTCTCTCCCCTCACCACAAATCAGATTCTTTTGAGGAGTGCCCAGTACATTATCCTTTCCCCTGTGTAATTACCTTAACAAGCTCCAGCTGTTTTTATTCTCAGAAGGTTTACTCCCTGATATACAGCTGCCTACACCCTTCGCAAGTGCAGGTCCTAAATGAGCTTTTTTCTCTGTTCCCTCACCACAATCCAGATTATTTTGGGGAGTTACCAGTACAGTAACCATACCAGGAAGTACTTCACTTATAAAGCTACTGCTTTTCTTAATCTCAGTGGAGATATTTACTGATAAACAGCTACCTACGCAGCATGTTCATGTCGTTCCTAAATGAGCTTTTATCTCTCTCCCCTCACCACAAATCAGATTCTTCTGAGAGTTCCCAGTACATTATCCTTTCCCCTGTGTAATTACCTTAACAAGCTCCAGCTGTTTTTATTCTCAGAAGGTTTACTCCCTGATATACAGCTGCCTACCCCCTTCGTAAGTGCAGGTCCTAAATGAGCTTTTTTCTCTGTTCCCTCACCACAATCCAGATTCTTTTGGGGAGTTACCAGTACAGTAACCATACCAGGAAGTACTTCACTTATAAGCTACTGCTTTTCTTAATCTCAGTGGAGATATTTACTGATAAACAGCTACCTACGCAGCATGTTCATGTCGTTCCTAAATGAGCTTTTATCTCTCTCCCCTCACCACAAATCAGATTCTTCTGAGGAGTTCCCAGTACATTATCCTTTCCCCTGTGTAATTACCTTAACAAGCTCCAGCTGTTTTTATTCTCAGAAGGTTTACTCCCTGATATACAGCTGCCTACCCCCTTCGTAAGTGCAGGTCCTAAATGAGCTTTTTTCTCTGTTCCCTCACCACAATCCAGATTCTTTTGGGGAGTTACCAGTACAGTAACCATACCAGGAAGTACTTCATTTATAAGCTACTGCTTTCTTAATCTCAGTGGAGATATTTACTGATAAACAGCTACCTAAGCAGCATGGTCATGTCGTTCCTAAATGAGCTTTTATCTCTCTCCCCTCACCACAAATCAGATTCTTCTGAGGAGTTCCCAGTACATTATCATTTCCCCTGTGTAATTACCTTAACAAGCTCCAGCTGTTTTTATTCTCAGAAGGTTTACTCCCTGATATACAGCTGCCTACCCCCTTCGTAAGTGCAGGTGCTAAATGAGCTTTTTTCTCTGTTCCCTCACCACAATCCGGATTCTATCGGGAGTTACCAGTACAGTATCCATTCCGGGAAGTACTTAATTTATTAAGCTACTGCTTTTCTTAATCTCAGTGGAGATATTTACTGATAAACAGCAACCTAAGCAGCATGGTCATGTCGTTCCTAAATGAGCTTTTATCTCTCTCCCCTCACCACAAATCAGATTCTTTTGAGGAGTGCCCAGTACATTATCCTTTCCCCTGTGTAATTACCTTAACAAGCTCCAGCTGTTTTTATTCTCAGAAGGTTTACTCCCTGATATACAGCTGCCTACCCCCTTCGCAAGTGCAGGTCCTAAATGAGCTTTTTTCTCTGTTCCCTCACCACAATCCAGATTCTTGGGGAGTTACCAGTACAGTAACCATACCAGGAAGTACTTCACTTATAAGCTACTGCTTTTCTTAATCTCAGTGGAGATATTTACTGATAAACAGCAACCTAAGCAGCATGGTCATGTCGTTCCTAAATGAGCTTTTATCTCTCTCCCCTCACCACAAATCAGATTCTTCTGAGGAGTTCCCAGTACATTATCATTTCCCCTGTGTAATTACCTTAACAAGCTCCAGCTGTTTTTATTCTCAGAAGGTTTACTCCCTGATATACAGCTGCCTACCCCCTTCGTAAGTGCAGGTGCTAAATGAGCTTTTTTCTCTGTTCCCTCACCACAATCCGGATTCTATCGGGAGTTACCAGTACAGTATCCATTCCGGGAAGTACTTAATTTATTAAGCTACTGCTTTTCTTAATCTCAGTGGAGATATTTACTGATAAACAGCTACCTAAGCAGCATGGTCATGTCGTTCCTAAATGAGCTTTTATCTCTCTCCCCTCACCACAAATCAGATTCTTCTGAGGAGTTCCCAGTACATTATCCTTTCCCCTGTGTAATTACCTTAACAAGCTCCAGCTGTTTTTATTCTCAGAAGGTTTACTCCCTGATATACAGCTGCCTACCCCCTTCGTAAGTGCAGGTCCTAAATGAGCTTTTTTCTCTGTTCCCTCACCACAATCCAGATTCTTTTGGGGAGTTACCAGTACAGTAACCATTACCAGGAAGTACTTCATTTATAAGCTACTGCTTTCTTAATCTCAGTGGAGATATTTACTGATAAACAGCAACCTAAGCAGCATGGTCATGTCGTTCCTAAATGAGCTTTTATCTCTCTCCCCTCACCACAAATCAGATTCTTCTGAGGAGTTCCCAGTACATTATCCTTTCCCCTGTGTAATTACCTTAACAAGCTCCAGCTGTTTTTATTCTCAGAAGGTTTACTCCCTGATATACAGCTGCCTACCCCCTTCGTAAGTGCAGGTGCTAAATGAGCTTTTTTCTCTGTTCCCTCACCACAATCCAGATTATTTTGGGGAGTTACCAGTACAGTAACCATACCAGGAAGTACTTAATTTATAAGCTACTGCTTTTCTTAATCTCAGTGGAGATATTTACTGATAAACAGCTACCTAAGCAGCATGTTCATGTCGTTCCTAAATGAGCTTTTATCTCTCTCCCCTCACCACAAATCAGATTCTTCTGAGGAGTTGCCCAGTACATTACCTTTCCCCTGTGTAATTACCTTAACAAGCTCCAGCTGTTTTTATTCTCAGAAGGTTTACTCCCTGATATACAGCTGCCTACCCCTTCGTAAGTGCAGGTCCTAAATGAGCTTTTTTCTCTGTTCCCTCACCACAATCCAGATTCTTTTGGGGAGTTACCAGTACAGTAACCATACCAGGAAGTACTTCATTTATTAAGCTACTGCTTTTCTTAATCTCAGTGGAGATATTTACTGATAAACAGCAACCTAAGCAGCATGGTCATGTCGTTCCTAAATGAGCTTTTATCTCTCTCCCCTCACCACAAATCAGATTCTTCTGAGGAGTTCCCAGTACATTATCCTTTCCCCTGTGTAATTACCTTAACAAGCTCCAGCTGTTTTTATTCTCAGAAGGTTTACTCCCTGATATACAGCTGCCTACCCCCTTCGTAAGTGCAGGTCCTAAATGAGCTTTTTTCTCTGTTCCCTCACCACAATCCAGATTCTTTTCGGGAGTTACCAGTACAGTAACCATACCAGGAAGTACTTAATTTATTAAGCTACTGCTTTTCTTAATCTCAGTGGAGATATTTACTGATAAACAGCTACCTAAGCAGCATGTTCATGTCGTTCCTAAATGAGCTTTTATCTCTCTCCCTCACCACAAATCAGATTCTTCTGAGGAGTTCCCAGTACATTATCCTTTCCCCTGTGTAATTACCTTAACAAGCTCCAGCTGTTTTTATTCTCAGAAGGTTTACTCCCTGATATACAGCTGCCTACCCCCTTCGTAAGTGCAGGTCCTAAATGAGCTTTTTTCTCTGTTCCCTCACCACAATCCAGATTCTTGGGGAGTTACCAGTACAGTAACCATTCCAGGAAGTACTTAATTTATTAAGCTACTGCTTTTCTTAATCTCAGTGGAGATATTTACTGATAAACAGCTACCTAACGCAGCATGTTCATGTCGTTCCTAAATGAGCTTTTATCTCTCTCCCCTCACCACAAATCAGATTCTTCTGAGGAGTTGCCCAGTACATTATCCTTTCCCCTGTGTAATTACCTTAACAAGCTCCAGCTGTTTTTATTCTCAGAAGGTTTACTCCCTGATATACAGCTGCCTACCCCTTCCAAGTGCAGGTCCTAAATGAGCTTTTTTCTCTGTTCCCTCACCACAATCCAGATTATTTTGGGGAGTTACCAGTACAGTAACCATACCAGGAAGTACTTCACTTATAAAGCTACTGCTTTTCTTAATCTCAGTGGAGATATTTACTGATAAACAGCTACCTAAGCAGCATGTTCATGTCGTTCCTAAATGAGCTTTTATCTCTCTCCCTCACCACAAATCAGATTCTTCTGAGAGTTCCCAGTACATTATCATTTCCCCTGTGTAATTACCTTAACAAGCTCCAGCTGTTTTTATTCTCAGAAGGTTTACTCCCTGATATACAGCTGCCTACCCCCTTCGTAAGTGCAGGTCCTAAATGAGCTTTTTTCTCTGTTCCCTCACCACAATCCAGATTCTTTTGGGGAGTTACCAGTACAGTAACCATACCAGGAAGTACTTCATTTATTAAGCTACTGCTTTTCTTAATCTCAGTGGAGATATTTACTGATAAACATACCTACGCAGCATGTTCATGTCGTTCCTAAATGAGCTTTTATCTCTCTCCCTCACCACAAATCAGATTCTTCTGAGGAGTTCCCAGTACATTATCCTTTCCCCTGTGTAATTACCTTAACAAGCTCCAGCTATTTTTATTCTCAGAAGGTTTACTCCCTGATATACAGCTGCCTACCCCCTTCGTAAGTGCAGGTCCTAAATGAGCTTTTTTCTCTGTTCCCTCACCACAATCCAGATTCTTTTGGGGAGTTACCAGTACAGTAACCATACCAGGAAGTACTTAATTTATTAAGCTACTGCTTTTCTTAATCTCAGTGGAGATATTTACTGATAAACAGCTACCTAAGCAGCATGGTCATGTCGTTCCTAAATGAGCTTTTATCTCTCTTCCCTCACCACAAATCAGATTCTTCTGAGGAGTTCCCAGTACATTATCATTTCCCCTGTGTAATTACCTTAACAAGCTCCAGCTGTTTTTATTCTCAGAAGGTTTACTCCCTGATATACAGCTGCCTACCCCCTTCGTAAGTGCAGGTGCTAAATGAGCTTTTTTCTCTGTTCCCTCACCACAATCCGGATTCTATCGGGAGTTACCAGTACAGTATCCATTCCGGGAAGTACTTAATTTATTAAGCTACTGCTTTTCTTAATCTCAGTGGAGATATTTACTGATAAACAGCAACCTAAGCAGCATGGTCATGTCGTTCCTAAATGAGCTTTTATCTCTCTCCCCTCACCACAAATCAGATTCTTCTGAGGAGTTGCCCAGTACATTATCCTTTCCCCTGTGTAATTACCTTAACAAGCTCCAGCTGTTTTTATTCTCAGAAGGTTTACTCCCTGATATACAGCTGCCTACCCCTTCCGTAAGTGCAGGTCCTAAATGAGCTTTTTTCTCTGTTCCCTCACCACAATCCAGATTATTTTGGGGAGTTACCAGTACAGTAACCATACCAGGAAGTACTTCATTTATAAGCTACTGCTTTTCTTAATCTCAGTGGAGATATTTACTGATAAACAGCTACCTACGCAGCATGTTCATGTCGTTCCTAAATGAGCTTTTATCTCTCTCCCCTCACCACAAATCAGATTCTTCTGAGAGTTCCCAGTACATTATCCTTTCCCCTGTGTAATTACCTTAACAAGCTCCAGCTGTTTTTATTCTCAGAAGGTTTATACTCCCTGATATACAGCTGCCTACCCCCTTCGTAAGTGCAGGTCCTAAATGAGCTTTTTTCTCTGTTCCCTCACCACAATCCAGATTCTTTTGGGGAGTTACCAGTACAGTAACCATACCAGGAAGTACTTAATTTATTAAGCTACTGCTTTTCTTAATCTCAGTGGAGATATTTACTGATAAACAGCTACCTACGCAGCATGTCATGTCGTTCCTAAATGAGCTTTTATCTCTCTCCCATCACCACAAATCAGATTCTTCTGAGGAGTTCCCAGTACATTATCCTTTCCCCTGTGTAATTACCTTAACAAGCTCCAGCTATTTTTATTCTCAGAAGGTTTACTCCCTGATATACAGCTGCCTACCACCTTCGTAAGTGCAGGTCCTAAATGAGCTTTTTTCTCTGTTCCCTCACCACAATCCAGATTCTTTTGGGGAGTTACCAGTACAGTAACCATACCAGGAAGTACTTAATTTATTAAGCTACTGCTTTTCTTAATCTCAGTGGAGATATTTACTGATAAACAGCTACCTAAGCAGCATGGTCATGTCGTTCCTAAATGAGCTTTTATCTCTCTTCCCTCACCACAAATCAGATTCTTCTGAGGAGTTCCCAGTACATTATCATTTCCCCTGTGTAATTACCTTAACAAGCTCCAGCTGTTTTTATTCTCAGAAGGTTTACTCCCTGATATACAGCTGCCTACCCCCTTCGTAAGTGCAGGTGCTAAATGAGCTTTTTTCTCTGTTCCCTCACCACAATCCGGATTCTATCGGGAGTTACCAGTACAGTATCCATTCCGGGAAGTACTTAATTTATTAAGCTACTGCTTTTCTTAATCTCAGTGGAGATATTTACTGATAAACAGCAACCTAAGCAGCATGGTCATGTCGTTCCTAAATGAGCTTTTATCTCTCTCCCCTCACCACAAATCAGATTCTTTTGAGGAGTGCCCAGTACATTATCCTTTCCCCTGTGTAATTACCTTAACAAGCTCCAGCTGTTTTTATTCTCAGAAGGTTTACTCCCTGATATACAGCTGCCTACCCCTTCGCAAGTGCAGGTCCTAAATGAGCTTTTTTCTCTGTTCCCTCACCACAATCCAGATTCTTTTGGGGAGTTACCAGTACAGTAACCATACCAGGAAGTACTTCACTTATAAAGCTACTGCTTTTCTTAATCTCAGTGGAGATATTTACTGATAAACAGCTACCTACGCAGCATGTTCATGTCGTTCCTAAATGAGCTTTTATCTCTCTCCCCTCACCACAAATCAGATTCTTCTGAGGAGTTCCCAGTACATTATCCTTTCCCCTGTGTAATTACCTTAACAAGCTCCAGCTGTTTTTATTCTCAGAAGGTTTACTCCCTGATATACAGCTGCCTACCCCCTTCGTAAGTGCAGGTCCTAAATGAGCTTTTTTCTCTGTTCCCTCACCACAATCCAGATTCTTGGGGAGTTACCAGTACAGTAACCATACCAGGAAGTACTTAATTTATTAAGCTACTGCTTTTCTTAATCTCAGTGGAGATATTTACTGATAAACAGCTACCTACGCAGCATGGTCATGTCGTTCCTAAATGAGCTTTTATCTCTCTCCCCTCACCACAAATCAGATTCTTCTGAGGAGTTGCCCAGTACATTATCCTTTCCCCTGTGTAATTACCTTAACAAGCTCCAGCTGTTTTTATTCTCAGAAGGTTTACTCCCTGATATACAGCTGCCTACACCCTTCGCAAGTGCAGGTCCTAAATGAGCTTTTTTCTCTGTTCCCTCACCACAATCCAGATTCTTTTGGGGAGTTACCAGTAAAGTAACCATACCAGGAAGTACTTCATTTACTAAGCTACTGCTTTTCTTAATCTCAGTGGAGATATTTACTGATAAACAGCTACCTACGCAGCATGTTCATGTCGTTCCTAAATGAGCTTTTATCTCTCTCCCCTCACCACAAATCAGATTCTTCTGAGCAGTTCCCAGTACATTATCCTTTCCCCTGTGTAATTACCTTAACAAGCTCCACCTGTTTTTATTCTCAGAAGGGATACTCCCTGATATACAGCTGCCTACCCCCTTCGTAAGTGCAGGTCCTAAATGAGCTTTTTTCTCTGTTCCGTCACCACAATCCAGATTCTTTTGGGGAGTTACCAGTACAGTAACCATACCAGGAAGTACTTAATTTATTAAGCTACTGCTTTTCTTAATCTCAGTGGAGATATTTACTGATAAACAGCTACCTAAGCAGCATGGTCATGTCGTTCCTAAATGAGCTTTTATCTCTCTCCCTCACCACAAATCAGATTCTTCTGAGGAGTTCCCAGTACATTATCCTTTCCCCTGTGTAATTACCTTAACAAGCTCCAGCTGTTTTTATTCTCAGAAGGTTTACTCCCTGATATACAGCTGCCTACCCCCTTCGTAAGTGCAGGTCCTAAATGAGCTTTTTTCTCTGTTCCCTCACCACAATCCAGATTCTTGGGGAGTTACCAGTACAGTAACCATACCAGGAAGTACTTAATTTATTAAGCTACTGCTTTTCTTAATCTCAGTGGAGATATTTACTGATAAACAGCAACCTAAGCAGCATGGTCATGTCGTTCCTAAATGAGCTTTTATCTCTCTCCCCTCACCACAAATCAGATTCTTCTGAGGAGTTCCCAGTACATTATCCTTTCCCCTGTGTAATTACCTTAACAAGCTCCAGCTGTTTTTATTCTCAGAAGGTTTACTCCCTGATATACAGCTGCCTACCCCCTTCGTAAGTGCAGGTCCTAAATGAGCTTTTTTCTCTGTTCCCTCACCACAATCCAGATTATTTTAGGGAGTTACCAGTACAGTAACCATACCAGGAAGTACTTAATTTATTAAGCTACTGCTTTTCTTAATCTCAGTGGAGATATTTACTGATAAACAGCTACCTACGCAGCATGTTCATGTCGTTCCTAAATGAGCTTTTATCTCTCTCCCCTCACCACAAATCAGATTCTTCTGAGGAGTTCCCAGTACATTATCCTTTCCCCTGTGTAATTACCTTAACAAGCTCCAGCTGTTTTTATTCTCAGAAGGTTTACTCCCTGATATACAGCTGCCTACCCCTTCGTAAGTGCAGGTCCTAAATGAGCTTTTTTCTCTGTTCCCTCACCACAATCCAGATTCTTTTGGGGAGTTACCAGTAAAGTAACCATACCAGGAAGTACTTCATTTACTAAGCTACTGCTTTTCTTAATCTCAGTGGAGATATTTACTGATAAACAGCTACCTACGCAGCATGTTCATGTCGTTCCTAAATGAGCTTTTATCTCTCTCCCCTCACCACAAATCAGATTCTTCTGAGCAGTTCCCAGTACATTATCCTTTCCCCTGTGTAATTACCTTAACAAGCTCCACCTGTTTTTATTCTCAGAAGGGATACTCCCTGATATACAGCTGCCTACCCCCTTCGTAAGTGCAGGTCCTAAATGAGCTTTTTTCTCTGTTCCGTCACCACAATCCAGATTCTTTTGGGGAGTTACCAGTACAGTAACCATACCAGGAAGTACTTAATTTATTAAGCTACTGCTTTTCTTAATCTCAGTGGAGATATTTACTGATAAACAGCTACCTACGCAGCATGTTCATGTCGTTCCTAAATGAGCTTTTATCTCTCTCCCTCACCACAAATCAGATTCTTCTGAGAGTTCCCAGTACATTATCCTTTCCCCTGTGTAATTACCTTAACAAGCTCCAGCTGTTTTTATTCTCAGAAGGTTTACTCCCTGATATACAGCTGCCTACCCCCTTCGTAAGTGCAGGTCCTAAATGAGCTTTTTTCTCTGTTCCCTCACCACAATCCAGATTCTTTTGGGGAGTTACCAGTACAGTAACCATACCAGGAAGTACTTAATTTATTAAGCTACTGCTTTTCTTAATCTCAGTGGAGATATTTACTGATAAACAGCTACCTAAGCAGCATGGTCATGTCGTTCCTAAATGAGCTTTTATCTCTCTCCCTCACCACAAATCAGATTCTTCTGAGGAGTTCCCAGTACATTATCCTTTCCCCTGTGTAATTACCTTAACAAGCTCCAGCTGTTTTTATTCTCAGAAGGTTTACTCCCTGATATACAGCTGCCTACCCCCTTCGTAAGTGCAGGTCCTAAATGAGCTTTTTTCTCTGTTCCCTCACCACAATCCAGATTCTTTTGGGGAGTTACCAGTACAGTAACCATACCAGGAAGTACTTAATTTATTAAGCTACTGCTTTTCTTAATCTCAGTGGAGATATTTACTGATAAACAGCTACCTAAGCAGCATGGTCATGTCGTTCCTAAATGAGCTTTTATCTCTCTCCCTCACCACAAATCAGATTCTTCTGAGGAGTTCCCAGTACATTATCTTTCCCCTGTGTAATTACCTTAACAAGCTCCAGCTGTTTTTATTCTCAGAATGTTTACTCCCTGATATACAGCTGCCTACCCCCTTCGTAAGTGCAGGTCCTAAATGAGCTTTTTTCTCTGTTCCCTCACCACAATCCAGATTATTTTGGGGAGTTACCAGTACAGTAACCATACCAGGAAGTACTTAATTTATTAAGCTACTGCTTTTCTTAATCTCAGTGGAGATATTTACTGATAAACAGCTACCTACGCAGCATGTTCATGTCGTTCCTAAATGAGCTTTTATCTCTCTCCCCTCACCACAAATCAGATTCTTCTGAGGAGTTGCCAGTACATTAACCTTTCCCCTGTGTAATTACCTTAACAAGCTCCAGCTGTTTTTATTCTCAGAAGGTTTATTCCCTGATATACAGCTGCATACCCCTTCCGTAAGTCAGGTCCTAAATAGCATTTTTCTCTGTTCCCTCACCACAATCCAGATTCTTTTGGGGAGTTACCAGTAAAGTAACCATACCAGGAAGTACTTCATTTACTAAGCTACTGCTTTTCTTAATCTCAGTGGAGATATTTACTGATAAACAGCTACCTACGCAGCATGTTCATGTCGTTCCTAAATGAGCTTTTATCTCTCTCCCCTCACCACAAATCAGATTCTTCTGAGCAGTTCCCAGTACATTATCCTTTCCCCTGTGTAATTACCTTAACAAGCTCCACCTGTTTTTATTCTCAGAAGGATACTCCCTGATATACAGCTGCCTACCCCCTTCGTAAGTGCAGGTCCTAAATGAGCTTTTTTCTCTGTTCCGTCACCACAATCCAGATTCTTTTGGGGAGTTACCAGTACAGTAACCATACCAGGAAGTACTTAATTTATTAAGCTACTGCTTTTCTTAATCTCAGTGGAGATATTTACTGATAAACAGCTACCTACGCAGCATGGTCATGTCGTTCCTAAATGAGCTTTTATCTCTCTCCCATCACCACAAATCAGATTCTTCTGAGGAGTTCCCAGTACATTATCCTTTCCCCTGTGTAATTACCTTAACAAGATCCAGCTATTTTTATTCTCAGAAGGTTTACTCCCTGATATACAGCTGCCTACCACCTTCGTAAGTGCAGGTCCTAAATGGGCTTTTTTCTCTGTTCCCTCACCACAATCCAGATTCTTTTGGGGAGTTACCAGTACAGTAACCATACCAGGAAGTACTTAATTTATTAAGCAACTGCTTTTCTTAATCTCAGTGGAGATATTTACTGATAAACAGCTACCTAAGCAGCATGGTCATGTCGTTCCTAAATGAGCTTTTATCTCTCTTCCCTCACCACAAATCAGATTCTTCTGAGGAGTTCCCAGTACATTATCATTTCCCCTGTGTAATTACCTTAACAAGCTCCAGCTGTTTTTATTCTCAGAAGGTTTACTCCCTGATATACAGCTGCCTACCCCCTTCGTAAGTGCAGGTCCTAAATGAGCTTTTTTCTCTGTTCCCTCACCACAATCCAGATTCTTGGGGAGTTACCAGTACAGTAACCATCCAGGAAGTACTTAATTTATTAAGCTACTGCTTTTCTTAATCTCAGTGGAGATATTTACTGATAAACAGCTACCTAAGCAGCATGGTCATGTCGTTCCTAAATGAGCTTTTATCTCTCTCCCTCACCACAAATCAGATTCTTCTGAGGAGTTCCCAGTACATTATCCTTTCCCCTGTGTAATTACCTTAACAAGCTCCAGCTGTTTTTATTCTCAGAAGGTTTACTCCCTGATATACAGCTGCCTACCCCCTTCGTAAGTGCAGGTCCTAAATGAGCTTTTTTCTCTGTTCCCTCACCACAATCCAGATTATTTTGGGGAGTTACCAGTACAGTAACCATACCAGGAAGTACTTCATTTATTAAGCTACTGCTTTTCTTAATCTCAGTGGAGATATTTACTGATAAACAGCTACCTACGCAGCATGTTCATGTCGTTCCTAAATGAGCTTTTATCTCTCTCCCCTCACCACAAATCAGATTCTTCTGAGGAGTTCCCAGTACATTATCCTTTCCCCTGTGTAATTACCTTAACAAGCTCCAGCTGTTTTTATTCTCAGAAGGTTTACTCCCTGATATACAGCTGCCTACCCCCTTCGTAAGTGCAGGTCCTAAATGAGCTTTTTTCTCTGTTCCCTCACCACAATCCAGATTATTTTGGGGAGTTACCAGTACAGTAACCATACCAGGAAGTACTTAATTTATTAAGCTACTGCTTTTCTTAATCTCAGTGGAGATATTTACTGATAAACAGCTACCTACGCAGCATGTTCATGTCGTTCCTAAATGAGCTTTTATCTCTCTCCCCTCACCACAAATCAGATTCTTCTGAGGAGTTGCCAGTACATTAACCTTTCCCCTGTGTAATTACCTTAACAAGCTCCAGCTGTTTTTATTCTCAGAAGGTTTATTCCCTGATATACAGCTGCATACCCCTTCCGTAAGTCAGGTCCTAAATAGCATTTTTCTCTGTTCCCTCACCACAATCCAGATTCTTTTGGGGAGTTACCAGTAAAGTAACCATACCAGGAAGTACTTCATTTACTAAGCTACTGCTTTTCTTAATCTCAGTGGAGATATTTACTGATAAACAGCTACCTACGCAGCATGTTCATGTCGTTCCTAAATGAGCTTTTATCTCTCTCCCCTCACCACAAATCAGATTCTTCTGAGCAGTTCCCAGTACATTATCCTTTCCCCTGTGTAATTACCTTAACAAGCTCCACCTGTTTTTATTCTCAGAAGGGATACTCCCTGATATACAGCTGCCTACCCCCTTCGTAAGTGCAGGTCCTAAATGAGCTTTTTTCTCTGTTCCGTCACCACAATCCAGATTCTTTTGGGGAGTTACCAGTACAGTAACCATACCAGGAAGTACTTAATTTATTAAGCTACTGCTTTTCTTAATCTCAGTGGAGATATTTACTGATAAACAGCTACCTACGCAGCATGGTCATGTCGTTCCTAAATGAGCTTTTATCTCTCTCCCATCACCACAAATCAGATTCTTCTGAGGAGTTCCCAGTACATTATCCTTTCCCCTGTGTAATTACCTTAACAAGCTCCAGCTATTTTTATTCTCAGAAGGTTTACTCCCTGATATACAGCTGCCTACCACCTTCGTAAGTGCAGGTCCTAAATGGGCTTTTTTCTCTGTTCCCTCACCACAATCCAGATTCTTTTGGGGAGTTACCAGTACAGTAACCATACCAGGAAGTACTTAATTTATTAAGCAACTGCTTTTCTTAATCTCAGTGGAGATATTTACTGATAAACAGCTACCTAAGCAGCATGGTCATGTCGTTCCTAAATGAGCTTTTATCTCTCTTCCCTCACCACAAATCAGATTCTTCTGAGGAGTTCCCAGTACATTATCATTTCCCCTGTGTAATTACCTTAACAAGCTCCAGCTGTTTTTATTCTCAGAAGGTTTACTCCCTGATATACAGCTGCCTACCCCCTTCGTAAGTGCAGGTCCTAAATGAGCTTTTTTCTCTGTTCCCTCACCACAATCCAGATTATTTTGGGGAGTTACCAGTACAGTAACCATACCAGGAAGTACTTAATTTATTAAGCTACTGCTTTTCTTAATCTCAGTGGAGATATTTACTGATAAACAGCTACCTACGCAGCATGTTCATGTCGTTCCTAAATGAGCTTTTATCTCTCTCCCCTCACCACAAATCAGATTCTTCTGAGGAGTTGCCAGTACATTAACCTTTCCCCTGTGTAATTACCTTAACAAGCTCCAGCTGTTTTTATTCTCAGAAGGTTTATTCCCTGATATACAGCTGCATACCCCTTCCGTAAGTCAGGTCCTAAATAGCATTTTTCTCTGTTCCCTCACCACAATCCAGATTCTTTTGGGGAGTTACCAGTAAAGTAACCATACCAGGAAGTACTTCATTTACTAAGCTACTGCTTTTCTTAATCTCAGTGGAGATATTTACTGATAAACAGCTACCTACGCAGCATGTTCATGTCGTTCCTAAATGAGCTTTTATCTCTCTCCCCTCACCACAAATCAGATTCTTCTGAGCAGTTCCCAGTACATTATCCTTTCCCCTGTGTAATTACCTTAACAAGCTCCACCTGTTTTTATTCTCAGAAGGGATACTCCCTGATATACAGCTGCCTACCCCCTTCGTAAGTGCAGGTCCTAAATGAGCTTTTTTCTCTGTTCCGTCACCACAATCCAGATTCTTTTGGGGAGTTACCAGTACAGTAACCATACCAGGAAGTACTTAATTTATTAAGCTACTGCTTTTCTTAATCTCAGTGGAGATATTTACTGATAAACAGCTACCTACGCAGCATGGTCATGTCGTTCCTAAATGAGCTTTTATCTCTCTCCCATCACCACAAATCAGATTCTTCTGAGGAGTTCCCAGTACATTATCCTTTCCCCTGTGTAATTACCTTAACAAGATCCAGCTATTTTTATTCTCAGAAGGTTTACTCCCTGATATACAGCTGCCTACCACCTTCGTAAGTGCAGGTCCTAAATGGGCTTTTTTCTCTGTTCCCTCACCACAATCCAGATTCTTTTGGGGAGTTACCAGTACAGTAACCATACCAGGAAGTACTTAATTTATTAAGCAACTGCTTTTCTTAATCTCAGTGGAGATATTTACTGATAAACAGCTACCTAAGCAGCATGGTCATGTCGTTCCTAAATGAGCTTTTATCTCTCTTCCCTCACCACAAATCAGATTCTTCTGAGGAGTTCCCAGTACATTATCATTTCCCCTGTGTAATTACCTTAACAAGCTCCAGCTGTTTTTATTCTCAGAAGGTTTACTCCCTGATATACAGCTGCCTACCCCCTTCGTAAGTGCAGGTGCTAAATGAGCTTTTTTCTCTGTTCCCTCACCACAATCCGGATTCTATCGGGAGTTACCAGTACAGTATCCATTCCGGGAAGTACTTAATTTATTAAGCTACTGCTTTTCTTAATCTCAGTGGAGACATTTACTGATAAACAGCAACCTAAGCAGCATGGTCATGTCGTTCCTAAATGAGCTTTTATCTCTCTCCCATCACCACAAATCAGATTCTTTTGAGGAGTGCCCAGTACATTATCCTTTCCCCTGTGTAATTACCTTAACAAGCTCCAGCTGTTTTTATTCTCAGAAGGTTTACTCCCTGATATACAGCTGCCTACCCCCTTCGCAAGTGCAGGTCCTAAATGAGCTTTTTTCTCTGTTCCCTCACCACAATCCAGATTATTTTGGGGAGTTACCAGTACAGTAACCAGACCAGGAAGTACTTCACTTATAAAGCTACTGCTTTTCTTAATCTCAGTGGAGATATTTACTGATAAACAGCTACCTACGCAGCATGTTCATGTCGTTCCTAAATGAGCTTTTATCTCTCTCCCCTCACCACAAAGCAGATTCTTCTGAGGAGTTCCCAGTACATTATCCTTTCCCCTGTGTAATTACCTTAACAAGCTCCAGCTGTTTTTTTTCTCAGAAGGTTTACTCACTGATATACAGCTGCCTACCCCCTTCGTAAGTGCAGGTCCTAAATGAGCTTTTTTCTCTGTTCCCTCACCACAATCCAGATTATTTTGGGGAGTTACCAGTACAGTAACCATACCAGGAAGTACTTAATTTATTAAGCTACTGCTTTTCTTAATCTCAGTGGAGATATTTACTGATAAACAGCTACCTACGCAGCATGTTCATGTCGTTCCTAAATGAGCTTTTATCTCTCTCCCCTCACCACAAATCAGATTCTTCTGAGGAGTTGCCAGTACATTAACCTTTCCCCTGTGTAATTACCTTAACAAGCTCCAGCTGTTTTTATTCTCAGAAGGTTTATTCCCTGATATACAGCTGCATACCCCTTTCGTAAGTCAGGTCCTAAATAGCATTTTTCTCTGTTCCCTCACCACAATCCAGATTCTTTTGGGGAGTTACCAGTAAAGTAACCATACCAGGAAGTACTTCATTTACTAAGCTACTGCTTTTCTTAATCTCAGTGGAGATATTTACTGATAAACAGCTACATATGCAGCATGTTCATGTCGTTCCTAACTGAGCTTTTATCTCTCTCCCCTCACCACAAATCAGATTCTTCTGAGCAGTTCCCAGTACATTATCCTTTCCCCTGTGTAATTACTTTAACAAGCTCCACCTGTTTTTATTCTCAGAAGGGATACTCCCTGATATACAGCTGCCTACCCCCTTCGTAAGTGCAGGTCCTAAATGAGCTTTTTTCTCTGTTCCGTCACCACAATCCAGATTATTTTGGGGAGTTACCAGTACAGTAACCATACCAGGAAGTACATAATTTATTAAGCTACTGCTTTTCTTAATCTGAGTGGAGATATTTACTGATAAACAGCTACCTACGCAGCATGTTCATGTCGTTCCTAAATGAGCTTTTATCTCTCTCCCCTCACCACAAATCAGATTCTTCTGAGGAGTTCCCAGTACATTATCCTTTCCCCTGTGTAATTACCTTAACAAGCTCCAGCTATTTTTATTCTCAGAAGGTTTACTCCCTGATATACAGCTGCCTACCCCCTTCGTAAGTGCAGGTCCTAAATGGGCTTTTTTCTCTGTTCCCTCACCACAATCCAGATTCTTTTGGGGAGTTACCAGTACAGTAACCATACCAGGAAGTACTTAATTTATTAAGCAACTGCTTTTCTTAATCTCAGTGGAGATATTTACTGATAAACAGCTACCTAAGCAGCATGGTCATGTCGTTCCTAAATGAGCTTTTATCTCTCTTCCCTCACCACAAATCAGATTCTTCTGAGGAGTTCCCAGTACATTATCATTTCCCCTGTGTAATTACCTTAACAAGCTCCAGCTGTTTTTATTCTCAGAAGGTTTACTCCCTGATATACAGCTGCCTACCACCTTCGTAAGTGCAGGTCCTAAATGAGCTTTTTTCTCTGTTCCCTCACCACAAACCAGATTCTTTTGGGGAGTTACCAGTACAGTAACCATACCAGGAAGTACTTAATTCATTAAGCTACTGCATTTCTTAATCTCAGTGGAGATATTTACTGATAAACAGCTACCTACGCAGCATGTTCATGTCGTTCCTAAATGAGCTTTTATCTCTCTCCCCTCACCACAAATCAGATTCTTCTGAGGAGTTCCCAGTACATTATCCCATCCCGTGTGTAATTACATTAACAAGCTACAGCTGTTTTTATTCTCAGAAGGTTTAATCCCTGATATACAGCTGCCTACCCCCTTCGTAAGTGCAGGTCCTAAATGTACTTTTTTCTCTGTTCCCTCACCACAATCCAGATTATTTTGGGGAGTTACCAGTACAGTAACCATACCAGGAAGTACTTAATTTATTAAGCTACTGCTTTTCTTAATCTCAGTGGAGATATTTACTGATAAACAGCTACCTACGCAGCATGTTCATGTCGTTCCTAAATGAGCTTTTATCTCTCTCCCCTCACCACAAATCAGATTCTTCTGAGGAGTTGCCAGTACATTAACCTTTCCCCTGTGTAATTACCTTAACAAGCTCCAGCTGTTTTTATTCTCAGAAGGTTTATTCCCTGATATACAGCTGCATACCCCTTCCGTAAGTCAGGTCCTAAATAGCATTTTTCTCTGTTCCCTCACCACAATCCAGATTCTTTTGGGGAGTTACCAGTAAAGTAACCATACCAGGAAGTACTTCATTTACTAAGCTACTGCTTTTCTTAATCTCAGTGGAGATATTTACTGATAAACAGCTACCTACGCAGCATGTTCATGTCGTTCTTAAATGAGCTTTTATCTCTCTCCCCTCACCACAAATCAGATTCTTCTGAGCAGTTCCCAGTACATTATCCTTTCCCCTGTGTAATTACCTTAACAAGCTCCACCTGTTTTTATTCTCAGAAGGGATACTCCCTGATATACAGCTGCCTACCCCCTTCGTAAGTGCAGGTCCTAAATGAGCTTTTTTCTCTGTTCCGTCACCACAATCCAGATTCTTTTGGGGAGTTACCAGTACAGTAACCATACCAGTAAGTACTTAATTTATTAAGCTACTGCTTTTCTTAATCTCAGTGGAGATATTTACTGATAAACAGCTACCTACGCAGCATGGTCATGTCGTTCCTAAATGAGCTTTTATCTCTCTCCCATCACCACAAATCAGATTCTTCTGAGGAGTTCCCAGTACATTATCCTTTCCCCTGTGTAATTACCTTAACAAGCTCCAGCTATTTTTATTCTCAGAAGGTTTACTCCCTGATATACAGCTGCCTACCACCTTCGTAAGTGCAGGTCCTAAATGGGCTTTTTTCTCTGTTCCCTCACCACAATCCAGATTCTTTTGGGGAGTTACCAGTACAGTAACCATACCAGGAAGTACTTAATTTATTAAGCAACTGCTTTTCTTAATCTCAGTGGAGATATTTACTGATAAACAGCTACCTAAGCAGCATGGTCATGTCGTTCCTAAATGAGCTTTTATCTCTCTTCCCTCACCACAAATCAGATTCTTCTGAGGAGTTCCCAGTACATTATCATTTCCCCTGTGTAATTACCTTAACAAGCTCCAGCTGTTTTTATTCTCAGAAGGTTTACTCCCTGATATACAGCTGCCTACCCCCTTCGTAAGTGCAGGTGCTAAATGAGCTTTTTTCTCTGTTCCCTCACCACAATCCGGATTCTATCGGGAGTTACCAGTACAGTATCCATTCCGGGAAGTACTTAATTTATTAAGCTACTGCTTTTCTTAATCTCAGTGGAGACATTTACTGATAAACAGCAACCTAAGCAGCATGGTCATGTCGTTCCTAAATGAGCTTTTATCTCTCTCCCATCACCACAAATCAGATTCTTTTGAGGAGTGCCCAGTACATTATCCTTTCCCCTGTGTAATTACCTTAACAAGCTCCAGCTGTTTTTATTCTCAGAAGGTTTACTCCCTGATATACAGCTGCCTACCCCCTTCGCAAGTGCAGGTCCTAAATGAGCTTTTTTCTCTGTTCCCTCACCACAATCCAGATTATTTTGGGGAGTTACCAGTACAGTAACCAGACCAGGAAGTACTTCACTTATAAAGCTACTGCTTTTCTTAATCTCAGTGGAGATATTTACTGATAAACAGCTACCTACGCAGCATGTTCATGTCGTTCCTAAATGAGCTTTTATCTCTCTCCCCTCACCACAAAGCAGATTCTTCTGAGGAGTTCCCAGTACATTATCCTTTCCCCTGTGTAATTACCTTAACAAGCTCCAGCTGTTTTTTTTCTCAGAAGGTTTACTCACTGATATACAGCTGCCTACCCCCTTCGTAAGTGCAGGTCCTAAATGAGCTTTTTTCTCTGTTCCCTCACCACAATCCAGATTCATTTGGGGAGTTACCAGTACAGTAACCATACCAGGAAGTACTTAATTTATTAAGCTACTGCTTTTCTTAATCTCAGTGGAGATATTTACTGATAAACAGCTACCTACGCAGCATGTTCATGTCGTTCTAAATGAGCTTTTATCTCTCTCCCCTCACCACAAATCAGATTCTTCTGAGGAGTTGCCAGTACATTAACCTTTCCCCTGTGTAATTACCTTAACAAGCTCCAGCTGTTTTTATTCTCAGAAGGTTTATTCCTTGATATACAGCTGCATACCCCTTTCGTAAGTCAGGTCCTAAATAGCATTTTTCTCTGTTCCCTCACCACAATCCAGATTCTTTTGGGGAGTTACCAGTAAAGTAACCATACCAGGAAGTACTTCATTTACTAAGCTACTGCTTTTCTTAATCTCAGTGGAGATATTTACTGATAAACAGCTACATATGCAGCATGTTCATGTCGTTCCTAACTGAGCTTTTATCTCTCTCCCCTCACCACGAATCAGATTCTTCTGAGCAGTTCCCAGTACATTATCCTTTCCCCTGTGTAATTACTTTAACAAGCTCCACCTGTTTTTATTCTCAGAAGGGATACTCCCTGATATACAGCTGCCTACCCCCTTCGTAAGTGCAGGTCCTAAATGAGCTTTTTTCTCTGTTCCGTCACCACAATCCAGATTCTTTTGGGGAGTTACCAGTACAGTAACCATACCAGGAAGTACATAATTTATTAAGCTACTGCTTTTCTTAATCTGAGTGGAGATATTTACTGATAAACAGCTACCTACGCAGCATGTTCATGTCGTTCCTAAATGAGCTTTTATCTCTCTCCCCTCACCACAAATCAGATTCTTCTGAGGAGTTCCCAGTACATTATCCTTTCCCCTGTGTAATTACCTTAACAAGCTCCAGCTATTTTTATTCTCAGAAGCTTTACTCCCTGATATACAGCTGCCTACCCCCTTCGTAAGTGCAGGTCCTAAATGGGCTTTTTTCTCTGTTCCCTCACCACAATCCAGATTCTTTTGGGGAGTTACCAGTACAGTAACCATACCAGGAAGTACTTAATTTATTAAGCAACTGCTTTTCTTAATCTCAGTGGAGATATTTACTGATAAACAACTACCTAAGCAGCATGGTCATGTCGTTCCTAAATGAGCTTTTATCTCTCTTCCCTCACCACAAATCAGATTCTTCTGAGGAGTTCCCAGTACATTATCATTTCCCCTGTGTAATTACCTTAACAAGCTCCAGCTGTTTTTATTCTCAGAAGGTTTACTCCCTGATATACAGCTGCCTACCACCTTCGTAAGTGCAGGTCCTAAATGAGCTTTTTTCTCTGTTCCCTCACCACAAACCAGATTCTTTTGGGGAGTTACCAGTACAGTAACCATACCAGGAAGTACTTAATTCATTAAGCTACTGCATTTCTTAATCTCAGTGGAGATATTTACTGATAAACAGCTACCTACGCAGCATGTTCATGTCGTTCCTAAATGAGCTTTTATCTCTCTCCCCTCACCACAAATCAGATTCTTCTGAGGAGTTCCCAGTACATTATCCCATCCCGTGTGTAATTACATTAACAAGCTACAGCTGTTTTTATTCTCAGAAGGTTTAATCCCTGATATACAGCTGACTACCCCCTTCGTAAGTGCAGGTCCTAAATGTACTTTTTTCTCTGTTCCCTCACCACAATCCAGATTATTTTGGGGAGTTACCAGTACAGTAACCATACCAGGAAGTACTTAATTTATTAAGCTACTGCTTTTCTTAATCTCAGTGGAGATATTTACTGATAAACAGCTACATACGCAGCATGTTCATGTCGTTCCTAAATGAGCTTTTATCTCTCTCCCCTCACCACAAATCAGATTCTTCTGAGGAGTTGCCAGTACATTAACCTTTCCCCTGTGTAATTACCTTAACAAGCTCCAGCTGTTTTTATTCTCAGAAGGTTTATTCCCTGATATACAGCTGCATACCCCTTTCGTAAGTCAGGTCCTAAATAGCATTTTTCTCTGTTCCCTCACCACAATCCAGATTCTTTTGGGGAGTTACCAGTAAAGTAACCATACCAGGAAGTACTTCATTTACTAAGCTACTGCTTTTCTTAATCTCAGTGGAGATATTTACTGATAAACAGCTACATACGCAGCATGTTCATGTCGTTCCTAAATGAGCTTTTATCTCTCTCCCCTCACCACAAATCAGATTCTTCTGAGCAGTTCCCAGTACATTATCCTTTCCCCTGTGTAATTATCTTAACAAGCTCCAGCTGTTTTTATTCTCAGAAGGGATACTCCCTGATATACAGCTGCCTACCCCCTTCGTAAGTGCAGGTCCTAAATGAGCTTTTTTCTCTGTTCCCTCACCACAATCCAGATTCTTTTGGGGAGTTACCAGTACAGTGACCATACCAGGAAGTACTTAATTTATTAAGCTACTGCTTTTCTTAATCTCAGTGGAGATATTTACTGATAAACAGCTACCTTCGCAGCATGTTCATGTCGTTCCTAAATGAGCTTTTATCTCTCTCCGCTCACCACAAATCAGATTCTTCTGAGGAGTTCCCAGTACATTATCCTTCCCCTGTGTAATTACCTTAACAAGCTCCAGCTGTTTTTATTCTCAGAAGGTTTACTCCCTGATATACAGCTGCCTACCCACTTCGTAAGTGCAGGTCCTAAATGAGCTTTTTTCTCTGTTCCCTCACCACAATCCGGATTCTTTCGGGAGTTACCAGTACAGTATCCATTCGGGGAAGTACTTAATTTATTAAGCTACTGCTTTTCTTAATCTCAGTGGAGATATTTACTGATAAACAGCTACCTACGCAGCATATTCATGTCGTTCCTAAATGAGCTTTTATCTCTCTCCCCTCACCACAAATCAGATTCTTCTGAGGAGTTCCCAGTACATTATCCTTTCCCCTGTGTAATTTCCTTAACAAGCTCCAGCTGTTTTTATTCTCAGAAGGTTTACTCCCTGATATACAGCTGCCTACCCCCTTCGTAAGTGCAGGTCCTAAATGAGCTTTTTTCTCTGTTCCCTCACCACAATCCAGATTCTTTTGGGGAGTTACCAGTACAGTAACCATACCAGGAAGTACTTAATTCATTAAGCTAATGCTTTTCTTAATCTCAGTGGAGATATTTACTGATAAACAGCTACCTACGCAGCATGTTCATGTCGTTCCTAAATGAGCTTTTATCTCTCTCCCCTCACCACAAATCAGATTCTTCTGAGGAGTTCCCAGTACATTATCCTTTCCCCTGTGTAATTACCTTAACAAGCTCCAGCTGTTTTTATTCTCAGAAGGTTTACTCCCTGATATACAGCTGCCTACCCCTTCGTAAGTGCAGGTCCTAAATGAGCTTTTTTCTCTGTTCCCTCACCACAATCCAGATTCTTTTGGGGAGTTACCAGTACAGTAACCATACCAGGAAGTACTTAATTTATTAAGCTACTGCTTTTCTTAATCTCAGTGGAGATATTTACTGATAAACAGCTACCTACGCAGCATGTTCATGTCGTTCCTAAATGAGCTTTTATCTCTCTCCCCACACCACAAATCAGATTCTTCTGAGGAGTTCCCAGTACATTATCCTTTCCCCTGTGTAATTACCTTAACAAGCTCCAGCTGTTTTTATTCTCAGAAGGTTTACTCCCTGATATCCAGCTGCCTACCCCCTTCGTAAGTGCAGGTCCTAAATGAGCTTTTTTCTCTGTTCCCTCACCACAATCCAGATTCTTTTGGGGAGTTACCAGTACAGTAACCATACCAGGAAGTACTTAATTTATTAAGCTACTGCTTTTCTTAATCTCAGTGGAGATGTTTAGTGATAAACAGCTACCTACGCAGCATGTTCATGTCGTTCCTAAATGAGCTTTTATCTCTCTCCCCTCACCACAGATCAGATTCTTCTGCGGAGTTCCCAGTACATTATTCTTTCCCCTGTGTAATTACCTTAACAAGCTCCAGCTGTTTTTATTCTCAGAAGGTTTACTCCCTGATATACAGCTGCCTACCCCCTTCGTAAGTGCAGGTCCTAAATGAGCTTTTTTCTCTGTTGCGTCACCACAATCCAGATTCTTTTGGGGAGTTACCAGTACAATAAACATACCAAGAAGTACTTAATTTATTAAGCTACTGCTTTTCTTAATCTCAGTGGAGATATTTACTTATAAACAGCTACCTACGCAGCATGTTCATGTCGTTCCTAAATGAGCTTTTTTGTTCTTTTTTTTTCCCAGTCCTGGCCCTTGGACTCAGGGCCTGAGCACTGTCCCTGGCTTCTTCCCGCTCAAGGCTAGCACTCTGCCACTTGAGCCACAGCGCCGCTTCTGGCCGTTTTCTGTATATGTGGTGCTGGGGAACCGAACCTAGGGCCTCATGTATCAGAGGCATGCACTCTTGCCACTAGGCTACATCCCCTGCCCCCTAAATGAGCTTTTATCTCTCTCCACTCACCACAAATCAAATTCTTCTGAGGAGTTCCCAGTACATTATCCTTTAACCTGTGTAATTACCTTAACAAGCTCCAGCTGTTTTTATTCTCAGAAGGTTTACTCCCTGATATACAGCTGCCTAGCCCCTTTGTAAGTGCAGGTCCTAAATGAGCTTTTTTCTCTGTTCCCTCTCCACAATCCAGATGCTTCTGGGGAGTTACCAGTACAGTAACCATACCAGGAATTACTTTACTTATTAAGCTACTGCTTTTCTTAATCTCAGTGGAGATATTTACTGATAAAGAGCTAACTATGCAGCATGTTCATGTCGTTCCTAAATGAGCTTTTTTTTTTTTTTTTCCCAGTCCTGGGCCTTGGACTCAGGGCCTGAGCACTGTCCCTGGCTTCTTCTCGCTCAAGGCTAGCACTCTGCCACTTGAGCCACAGCGTCGCTTCTGGCCGTTTTCTGTATATGTGGTGCTGGGGAACCGAACCTAGGGCCTCATGTATCAGAGGCAGGCACTCTTGCCACTAGGCTATATCCCTTGCCCCCTAAATGAGCTTTTATCTCTCTCCCCTCACCACAAATCACATTCTTCTGAGGAGTTCCCAGTACATTATCCTTTCCCCTGTGTAATTACCTTAACAAGCTCCAGCTGTTTTTATTCTCAGAAGGTTTACGCCCTGATATACAGCTGCCTAACCCCTTCGTAAGTGCAGGTCCTAAATGAGCTTTTTTCTCTGTTCCCTCACCACAATCCAGATTATTTTGGGGAGTTACCAGTACAGTAACCATACCAGGAAGTACTTAATTCATTAAGCTACTGCTTTTCTTAATCTCAGTGGAGATATTTATTGATAAACAGCTACCTACGCAGCATGTTCATGTCGTTCCTAAATGAGCTTTAATCTCTCTCCCCTCAACACAAATCAGATTCTTCTGAGGAGTTCCCAGTACATTATCCTTTCCCCTGTGTAATTACCTTAACAAGCTCCAGCTGTTTTTATTCTCAGTAGGTTTACTCCCTGATCTACCCCTGCCTACCCCCTTCGTAAGTGCAGGTCCTAAATGAGCTTTTTTCTCTGCTCCCTCACCACAATCCAGATTCTTTTGGGGAGTTACCAGTACAGTAACCATACCAGGAAGTACTTAATTCATTAAGCTAATGCTTTTCTTAATCTCAGTGGAGATATTTACTGATAAACAGCTACCTACGCAGCATGTTCATGTCGTTCCTAAATGAGCTTTTATCTCTCTCCCCTCACCACAAATCAGATTCTTCTGAGGAGTTCCCAGTACATTATCCTTTCCCCTGTGTAATTACCTTAACAAGCTCCAGCTGTTTTTATTCTCAGAAGTTTACTCCCTGATATACAGCTGCCTACCCCTTCGTAAGTGCAGGTCCTAAATGAGCTTTTTTCTCTGTTCCCTCACCACAATCCAGATTCTTTTGGGGAGTTACCAGTACAGTAACCATACCAGGAAGTACTTAATTCATTAAGCTAATGCTTTTCTTAATCTCAGTGGAGATATTTACTGATAAAAAGCTACCTACGCAGCATGTTCATGTCGTTCCTAAAAGAGCTTTCATTTCTCTCCCCTCACCACAAATCAGATTCTTCTGAGGAGTTCCCAGTACATTATCCTTTCCCCTGTGTAATTACCTTAACAAGCTCCAGCTGTTTTTCTTCTCAGAAGGTTTACTCCCTGATATACAGCTGCCTACCCCCTTCGTAAGTGCAGGTCATATTTGAGCATTTTTCTCTGTTCCCTCACCACAATCCAGGTTCTTTTGGGGAGTTACCAGTACAGTAACCATACCAAGAAGTACTTAATTTATTAAGCTACTGCTTTTCTTAATCTCAGTGGAGATATTTACTGATAAACAGCTACCTAGGCAGCATGCTCATGTCGTTCCTAAATGAGCTTTTTTTTGTTTTTTTTTTTTCCCAGTCCTGGCCCTTGGACTCAGGGCCTGAGCACTGTCCGTGGCTTCTTCCCGCTCAAGGCTAGCACTCTGCCACTTGAGCCACAGCGCCGCTTCTGGCCGTTTTCTGTATATGTGGTGCTGGGGAACCGAACCTAGGGCCTCATGTATCAGAGGCAGGCACTCTTGCCACTAGGCTACATCCCCTGCCCCCTAAATGAGCTTTTATCTCTCTCCCCTCACCACAAATCACATTCTTCTGAGGAGTTCCAGTACATTATCCTTTAACCTGTGTAATTACCTTAACAAGCTCCAGCTGTTTTTATTCTCAGAAGGTTTACTCCCTGATATACAGCTGCCTAACCCCTTCGTAAGTGCAGGTCCTAAATGAGCTTTTTTCTCTGTTCCCTCACCACAATCCAGATTATTTTGGGGAGTTACCAGTACAGTAACCATACCAGGAAGTACTTAATTCATTAAGCTACTGCTTTTCTTAATCTCAGTGGAGATATTTACTGATAAACAGCTACCTACGCAGCATGTTCATGTCGTTCCTAAATGAGCTTTAATCTCTCTCCCCTCAACACAAATCAGATTCTTCTGAGGAGTTCCCAGTACATTATCTTTCCCCTGTGTAATTACCTTAACAAGCTCCAGCTGTTTTTATTCTCAGTAGGTTTACTCCCTGATCTACAGCTGCCTACCCCCTTCGTAAGTGCAGGTCCTAAATGAGCTTTTTTCTCTGTTCCCTCACCACAATCCAGATTCTTTTGGGGAGTTACCAGTACAGTAACCATACAGGAAGTACTTAATTCATTAAGCTAATGCTTTTCTTAAGCTCAGTGGAGATATTTACTGATAAACAGCTACCTACGCAGCATGTTCATGTCGTTCCTAAATGAGCTTTTATCTCTCTCCCCCTCACCACAAATCAGATTCTTCTGAGGAGTTCCCAGTACATTATCCTTTCCCTGTGTAATTACCTTAACAAGCTCCAGCTGTTTTTATTCTCAGAAGGATTACTCCCTGATATACAGCTGCCTACCCCTTCGTAAGTGCAGGTCCTAAATGAGCTTTTTTCTCTGTTCCCTCACCACAATCCAGATTCTTTTGGGGAGTTACCAGTACAGTAACCATACCAGGAAGTACTTAATTTATTAAGCTACTGCTTTTCTTAATCTCAGTGGAGATATTTACTGATAAACAGCTACCTACGCAGCATGTTCATGTCGTTCCTAAATGAGCTTTTTTTTTTTTTTTCCCAGTCCTGGGCCTTGGACTCAGGGCCTGAGCACTGTCCCTGGCTTCTTCTCGCTCAAGGCTAGCACTCTGCCACTTGAGCCACAGCGTCGCGTCTGGCCGTTTTCTGTATATGTGGTGCTGGGGAACCGAACTAGGCCTCATGTATCAGAGGCAGGCACTCTTGCCACTAGGCTATATCCCTTGCCCCCTAAATGAGCTTTTATCTCTCTCCCCTCACCACAAATCACATTCTTCTGAGGAGTTCCCAGTACATTATCCTTTCCCCTGTGTAATTACCTTAACAAGCTCCAGCTGTTTCTATTCTCAGAAGGTTTACGCCCTGATATACAGGTGCCTACCCCCTTCGTAAGTGCAGGTCCTAAATGAGCTTTTTACTCTGTTCCCTCACCACAATCCAGATTCTTTAGGGGAGTTACCAGTACAGTAACCATACCCGGAAGTACTTAATTTAATAAGCTACTGCTTTTCTTAATCCTCAGTGGAGATATTTACTGATAAACAGCTACCTACGCAGCATGTTCATGTCGTTCCTAAATGAGCTTTTATCTCTCTCCCCTCACCACAAATCATATTGTTCTGAGGAGTTCCCAGTACATTATCCTTTCCCCTGTGTAATTACCTTAACAAGCTCCAGCTGTTTTTCTTCTCAGAAGGTTTACTCCCTGATATACAGCTGCCTACCCCCTTCGTAAGTGCAGGTCTAATGAGCTTTTTTCTCTGTTCCCTCACCACAATCCAGATTCTTTTGGGGAGTTACCAGTAAAGTAACCATACCAGGAAGTACTTAATTTATTAAGCCAATGCTTTTCTTAATCTCAGTGGAGATATTTACTGATAAACAACTACCTACTCAGCATGTTCATGTCGTTCCTAAATGAGCTTTTATCTCTCTCCCCTCACCACAAATCAGATTCTTCTGAGGAGTTCCCAGTACATTATCCTTTCCCCTGTGTAATTACCTTAACCAGCTCCAGCTGTTTTTATTCTCAGAAGGTTTACTCCCTGATATACAGCTGCCTACCCCCTTCGTAAGTGCAGATCCTAAATGAGCTTTTTTCTCTGTTCCCTCTCCACAATCCAGATTCTTTTGGGGAGTTACAAGTACAGTAACCATACCAGGAAGTACTTAATTTATTAAGCTACTGCTTTTCTTAATCTCAGTGGAGATATTACTGATAAACAGCTACGTATGCAGCATGTTCATGTCGTTCCTAAATGAGCTTTTATCTCTCTCCCCTCACCACAAATCAGATTCTTCTGAGGAGTTCTCAGTACATTATCCTTTCCCCGGTGTAATTACCTTAACAAGCTCCAGCTGTTTTTATTCTCAGAAGTTTTACTCCCTGATATACAGCTGCCTACCCCCTTCGTAAGTCCAGGTCCTAAATGAGCTTTTTTCTCTGTTCCCTCACCACAATCCAGATTCTTTTGGGAGTTACCAGTACAGTAACCATACCAGGAAGTACTTAATTCATTAAACTACTGCTTTTCTTAATCTCAGTGGAGATATTTACTGATAAACAGCTACCTACGCAGCATGTTCATGTCGTTCATAAATGAACTTTTATCCTCTCTCCCCTCACCACAAATCAGATTCTTCTGAGGAGTTCCCAGTACATTATCCTTTCCCTTCCCTGTGTAATTACCTTAACAAGCTCCAGCTGTTTTTATTCTCAGAAGGTTTACTCCGTGATATACAGCCGCCTACCCCCTTCGTAAGTGCAGGTCCTAAATGAGCTTTTTTCTCTGTTCCCTCACCACAATCCAGATTCTTTTGGGAGTTACCAGTACAGTAACCATACCAGGAACTGCTTAATTTATTAAGCTACTGCTTGTCTTAATCTCAGTGGAGATATTTACTGATAAACAGCTACCTACGCAGCATGTTCCTGTCGTTCCTAAATGAGCTTTTATCTCTCTCCCCTCACCACAAATCAGATTCTTCTGAGGAGTTCCCAGTACATTATCCTTTCCACTGTGTAATTACCTTAACAAGCTGCAGCTGTTTTTATTCTCAGAAGGTTTACTCCGTGATATACAGCCGCCTACCCCCTTCGTAAGTGCAGGTCCTAAATGAGCTTTTTTCTCTGTTCCCTCTCCACAATCCAGATGCTTCTGGGGAGTTACCAGTACAGTAACCATACCAGGAAGTACTTTACTTATTAAGCTACTGCTTTTCTTAATCTCAGTGGAGATATTTACTGATAAAGAGCTAACTATGCAGCATGTTCATGTCGTTCTTAAATGAGCTTTTTTTTTTTTTTCCCAGTCCTGGGCCTTGGACTCAGGGCCTGAGCACTGTCCCGGCTTCTTCCCGCTCAAGGCTAGCACTCTGCCACTTGAGCCACAGCGTCGCTTCTGGCCGTTTTCTGTATATGTGGTGCTGGGGAACCGAACCTAGGGCCTCATGTATCAGAGGCAGGCACTCTTGCCACTAGGCTATATCCCCTGCCCCCTAAATGAGCTTTTATCACTCTCCCCTCACCACAAATCACATTCTTCTGAGGAGTTCCCAGTACATTATCCTTTCCCCTGTGTAATTACCTTAACAAGCTCCAGCTGTTTTTATTCTCAGAAGGTTTACGCCCTGATATACAGGTGCCTACCCCCTTCGTAAGTGCAGGTCCTAAATGAGCTTTTTACTCTGTTCCCTCACCACAATCCAGATTCTTTTGGGAGTTACCAGTACAGTAACCATACCAGGAAGTACTTAGTTTATTAAGCTACTGCATTTCTTAATCTCAGTGGAGATATTTACTGATAAACAGCTACCTACGCGGCATGTTCATGTCGTTCTTAAATGAGCTTTTTTCTCTCTCCCCTCACCACACATCAGATTCTTCTGAGGAGTTCCCAGTACATTATCCTTTCCCCTGTGTAATTTCCTTAACATGCTCCAGGTGTTTTTATTCTCAGAAGGTTTACGCCCTGATATACAGCTGCCTACCCCCTTCGTAAGTGCAGGTCCTAAATGAGCTTTTTTCTCTGTTCCCTCACCACAATCCAGATTCTTTTGGGGAGTTACCAGTACAGTAACCATAGCAGGAAGTACTTAATTTATTAAGCTACTGCTTTTCTTAATCTCTGTGGAGATATTTACTGATAAACAGCTACCTACGCAGCATGTTCATGTCGTTCATAAATGAACTTTTATCTCTCTCCCCTCACCACAAATCAGATTCTTCTGAGGAGTTCCAAGTTCATTATCCTTTCCCCTGTGTAATTACCTTAACAAGCTGCAGCTGTTTTTATTCTCAGAAGGTTTACTCCCTGATATACAGCTGCCTACCCCCTTCGTAAGTGCAGGTCCTAAATGAGCTTTTTTCTCTGTTGCGTCACCACAATCCAGATTCTTTTGGGGAGTTACCAGTACAGTTACCATACCAGGAAGTACTTAATTTATTAAGCTACTGCTTTTCTTAATCTCAGTGGAGATATTTACTGATAAACAGCTACCTACGCACATGTTCATGTCGTTCTTAAATGAGCTTTTATCTCTCTCCCCTCACCACAAATCAGATTCTTCTGAGGAGTTCCCAGTACATTATCCTTTCCCCTGTGTAATTACCTTAACAAGCTCCAGCTGTTTTTATCTCAGAAGGTTTACTCCCTGATATACAGCTGCCTACCCACTTCGTAAGTGCAGGTCCTAAATGAGCTATTTCCTCTTTTCACTCACCACAATCCAGATTCTTTTGGGGAGTTACCAGTACAGTATCCATACCAGGAAGTACTTAATTTATTAAGCTACTCCTTTTCTTAATCTCAGTGGAGATATTTACTGATAAACAGCTACCTACCCAGCATGTTCATGTCGTTCCTAAATGAGCTTTTATCTCTCTCCCCTCACCACAAATCAGATTCTTCTGAGGAGTTCCCAGTACATTATCCTTTCCCCTGTGTAATTAGGTTAACAAGCTCCTGCTGTTTTCATTCTCAGAAGGTTTACTACCTGATATACAGCTGCCTACCCCCTTCGTAAGTGCAGGTCCTAAATGAGCTTATTTCTCGGTTCCTCACCACAATCCAGATTCTTTTGGGGAGTTACCAGTACAGTAACCATACCAGGAAGTACTTAATTTATTAAGCTACTGCTTTTCTTAATCTCAGTGGAGATATTTACTGATAAACAGCTAGCTACGCAGCATGTTCATGTCGTTCCTAAATGAGCTTTTATATCTCTCCCCTCACCACAAATCAAATGCTTCTGATGAGTTCCCGGTACATTATCCTTTCCCTGTGTAATTACCTTAACAAGCTCCAGCTGTTTTTATTCTCAGAAGGTTTACTCCCTGATATACAGCTGCCTACCCCCTTCGTAAGTGCAGGTCCTAAATGAGCTTTTTTCTCTGTTCCTTCACCAAAATCCAGATTCTTTTGGGGAGTTACCAGTAACAGTAACCAAACCAGGAAGTACTTAATTTATTAAGCTACTGCTTTTCTTAATCTCAGTGGAGATATTTACTGATAAACAGCTACCTACGCCGCATGTTCATGTCGTTCCTAAATGAGCTTTTATCTCTCTCCCCTCACCACAAATCAGATTCTTCTGAGGAGTTCCCAGTACATTATCCTTTCCCATGTGAATTACCTTAAGAAGCTCCAGCTGTTTTTATTCTCAGAAGGTTTACTCCCTGATATACAGCTGCCTACCCACTTCGTAAGTGCAGGTCCTAAATGAGCTATTTCCTCTTTTCCTCACCACAATCCAGATTCTTTTGGGGAGTTACCAGTACAGTATCCATACCAGGAAGTACTTAATTTATTAAGCTACTCCTTTTCTTAATCTCAGTGGAGATATTTACTGATAAACAGCTAACTACCCCGCATGTTCATGTCGTTCCTAAATGAGCTTTTATCTCTCTCCCCTCACCACAAATCAGATTCTTCTGAGGAGTTCCCAGTACATTATCCTTTCCCCTGTGTAATTAGGTTAACAAGCTCCTGCTGTTTTCATTCTTAGAAGGTTTACTCCCTGATATACAGCTGCCTACCCCCTTCGTATGTGCATGTCCTAAATGAGCTTTTTTCTCTGTTCTCTAACCAAAATCCAGAATCTTTTGGGGAGTTACCAGTACTGTAACCATACCAGAAGTACTCAATTATTAAGCTACTGCTTTTCTTAATCTCAGTGGAGATATTTACTGATAAACAGCTACCTACGCCGCATGTTCATGTCGTTCCTAAATGAGCTTTTATCTCTCTCCCCTCACCACAAATCAGATTCTTCTGAGGAGTTCCCAGTACATTATCCTTTCCCATGTGAATTACCTTAAGAAGCTCCAGCTGTTTTTATTCTCAGAAGGTTTACTCCCTGATATACAGCTGCCTACCCACTTCGTAAGTGCAGGTCCTAAATGAGCTATTTCCTCTTTTCCCTCACCACAATCCAGATTCTTTTGGGGAGTTACCAGTACAGTATCCATACCAGGAAGTACTTAATTTATTAAGCTACTCCTTTTCTTAATCTCAGTGGAGATATTTACTGATAAACAGCTACCTACCCAGCATGTTCATGTCGTTCCTAAATGAGCTTTTATCTCTCTCCCCTCACCACAAATCAGATTCTTCTGAGGAGTTCCCAGTACATTATCCTTTCCCCTGTGTAATTAGGTTAACAAGCTCCTGCTGTTTTCATTCTCAGAAGGTTTACTACCTGATATACAGCTGCCTACCCCCTTCGTAAGTGCAGGTCCTAAATGAGCTTATTTCTCTGTTCCCTCACCACAATCCAGATTCTTTTGGGGAGTTACCAGTACAGTAACCATACCAGGAAGTATTTAATTTATTAAGCTACTGCTTTTCTTAATCTCAGTGGAGATATTTACTGATAAACAGCTAGCTACGCAGCATGTTCATGTCGTTCCTAAATGAGCTTTTATATCTCTCCCCTCACCACAAATCAGATGCTTCTGATGAGTTCCCGGTACATTATCCTTTCCCCTGTGTAATTACCTTAACAAGCTCCAGCTGTTTTTATTCTCAGAAGGTTTACTCCCTGATATACAGCTGCCTACCCCCTTCGTAAGTGCAGGTCCTAAATGAGCTTTTTTCTCTGTTCCCTCACCACAATCCAGATTCTTTTGGGGAGTTACCAGTACAGTAACCATACCAGGAAGTACTTAATTTATTACGCTACTGCTTTTCTTAATCTCAGTGGAGATATTTACTGATAAACAGCTACCTACGCAGCATGTTCATGTCGTTCCTAAATGAGCTTTTATCTCTCTCCCCTCACCACAAATCAGGTTCTTCTGAGGAGTTCCCAGTACATTATCCTTTCCCCTGTGTAATTACCTTAACAAGCTCCAGCTGTTTTTATTCTCAGAAGGTTTACTCCTGATATACAGCTGCCTACCCCCTTCGTAAGTGCAGGTCCTAAATGAGCTTATTTCTCTGTTCCTTCACCAAAATCCAGATTCTTTTGGGGAGTTACCAGTACAGTAACCAAACCAGGAAGTACTTAATTTATTAAGCTACTGCTTTTCTTAATCTCAGTGGAGATATTTACTGATAAACAGCTACCTACGCAGCATGTTCATGTCGTTCCTAAATGAGCTTTTATCTCTCTCCCCTCACCACAAATCAGATTCTTCTGAGGAGTTCTCAGTACATTATCCTTTCCACTGTGTAATTACCTTAACAAGCTCCAGCTGTTTTTTATACTAAGAAGGTTTACTCCCTGATATACATCTGCCTACCCCCTTCGTATGTGCATGTCCTAAATGAGCTTTTTTCTCTGTTCCCTAACCACAATCCAGAATCTTTTGGGGGAGGTTACCAGTACTGTAACCATACCAGGAAGTACTCAATTTATTAAGCTACTGCTTTTCTTAATCTCAGTGGAGATATTTACTGATAAACAGCTACGTATGCAGCATGTTCATGTCGTTCCTAAATGAGCTGTTATCTCTCTCTCTTCACCACAAATCAGATTCTTCTGAGGAGTTCCCAGTACATTATCCTTTCCCCTGTGTAATTACCTTAACAAGCTCCAGCTGTATTTATTCTCAGATGGTTTACTCCCTGATATACAGCTGCCTACTCCCTACGTAAGTGCAGATCATAAATGAGCTTTTTTCTCTGTTCCCTCAAAACAATCCAGATTCTTTTGGGGAGTTACCAGTACAGTAACCATACCAGGAAGTACTTAATTTATTAAGCTACTGCTTTTCTTAATATCAGTGGAGATATTTTACTGATAAACAGCTAGCTACGGAGCATGTTCATGTCGTTCCTAATGAGCTTTATATCTCTCCCCTCACCACAAATCAGATTGCTTCTGATGAGTTCCCGGTACATTATCCTTTCCCCTGTGTAATTACCTTAACAAGCTCCAGCTGTTTTTATTCTCAGAAGGTTTACTCCCTGATATACAGCTGCCTACCCCCTTCGTAAGTGCAGGTCCTAAATGAGCTTTTTTCTCTGTTCCCTCACCACAATCCAGATTCTTTTGGGGACTTACCAGTACAGTAAGCATACCAGGAAGTACTTAATTTACTAAGCTACTGCTTTTCTTAATCTCAGTGGAGATATTTACTGATAAACAGCTACCTACGCAGCATGTTCATGTCGTTCCTAAATGAGCTTTTATCTCTCTCCCCTCACCACAAATCAGGTTCTTCTGAGGAGTTCCCAGTACATTATCCTTTCCCCTGTGTAATTACCTTAACAAGCTCCAGCTGTTTTAATTCTCAGAAGGTTTACTCCCTGATATACAGCTGCCAACTCCCTCGTAAGTGCAGGTCCTAAATGAGCTTTTTTCTCTGTTACCTCAGCACAATCCAGATTCTTTTGGGGAGTTACCAGTACAGTAACCATACCAGGAAGTACTTAATTATTAAGCTACTGCTTTTCTTAATCTCAGTGGAGATATTTACTGATAAACAGCTACGTACGCAGCATGTTCATGTCGTTCATAAATGAGCTTTTATCTCTCTCCCCTCACCACAAATCAGATTCTTCTGAGGAGTTCCCAGTACATTATCCTTTCCCCTGTGTAATTACCTTAACAAGCTCCAGCTGTTTTTATTCTCAGAAGGTTTACTCCCTGATATACAGCTGCCTACCCCCTTCGTAAGTGCAGGTCCTAAATGAGGTTTTTTCTCTGTTCCCTCACCACAATCCAGATTCTTTTGGGGAGTTA
>NW_025961581.1:0-53141 GCF_023159225.1 Perognathus longimembris pacificus | reverse complement strand
ATGCGACCCACTATGCAGAAAAGCCTCCAGGGGGTGGCCGGATGTTTTGTTTCTCCATTCCTTGCCCACTTTGTTGATGTGTGCTTTCATTTGCATTCCAACAGGAACAGCCTTAAGGGAGGGGTAGTGAGGCTGCTTAGAGGTAGGCAGTTGGTGCTCACAGGCCAGCAGGGCCTCCTGGTGACTCACTAACAGTGCATTTGCACCTGGGGTGCTGGGATGCCCTCTGGGCAGTGCCCATATGGTTTGGAGCTCTGTGACATGGCCAGGTACTCGGCGCCTCCTGCTGTCTTGAGCCAGTGTTCCAACTGGAGTTGCCATAGCAAAAAGGGCACAGGGCCCCTTGGGGGTTTGCTGTAAGTTCTCACTAGTTCTCACAGGCCTTCGGGGATGCACAGGATGTGTAGAGCCGCACATCCCTCCCCTGACCATTCTGCTGGGAACGGCTTGGGCCAGGGTCCTAGGCAAATACACTTTCCACCTCCCCTCCTGCTCCATCTTCCCACATCCTGGTTGAACCCGTGTGACACAGCTCCCCACCGCCTCTGCCCTTGCCAGGCCTGGAAGTGGCTGGTGTATGGATCCGCCACCTCTCTCACAATCAACCTCATCTCTCTTGCTCAGAGCATTAGGGAGATACAAGATTAGCAGGTCAGCGAATCTGGGCATCTCCTTTCTGCGCTAGTGTCTGCTTAACTCTTGTCTTCCCGCTTGCCTTGGCCTCTCTGGCCCAGATCCCTGCCTGCTACTTCCTGCTATTGAGCAGCCAAGGATTATACTGGCTAGAGGCAGGAGCTGGCAATCCTGGTGCCCGTGGCTCACAGCCATATGTTTTAGGCTCCTTCAGGAAGCTCTGCTAAGACACCAGGGAAAGGGATATCTGACCCTTCCCTGCCGTGACCAAGGCACACTAGCACCCAGCAATGATATTCATAGGCAGCATCATCACTGTCATGCAGATCTCCAAGAGCAGAGGCAGCTTGGCATCAAGTACGGAGACCTTTGTGTAGCGGACAGCACAAGAGGGGAGCCTTCGCCATATGATTGGTTTCCGGGAACTTCAAAAAACAAGTAACGTGTAAACACTTTGAACTCCCTCTGTCCAACCTCATACCTGACACACTCATGCAACCGCCCATGAACAAAAAATTCCTCACAGGCGAGCCGACTCTCTCTCTCTCTCTTTCTCTCTCTTCCTCCCCGCCACCCCCACATGCTCACTATAACACACTGTGCCGGGTCCTCCTGGATCTACATCCACATACCTATTTGCACATATGCAGACTTAGGCTTAGGAAGCACACTCTTGTACAGCATCAGGAACACACGCATGTAGGCAAGCAGGGGCACACACACGCACACGTGAGCGCACACAGTACACAGTGGCTTTGAAGGTTCTAAGGGGTTTTCGAGGACTGTGTCCTACTTGCTCAAGTCCAGGGTGTTGTTCTCGTGGTGGGCGTGGCTAAGGAGCCCAGCGCCACTTACTGGACAGTCCATTGGCACTTGGGCCTCCCCCTGCTGTCCTCACCAGTCTCCCATTCCCTGAACCATGCAGCTTCGGAGACCTGGGTAGCAACAAACTCTTCGGGAAAGCAATCAAGGCAGAAATGTCAATGTAACAGGACCACATGATTACGCCCCAGTAGTGCCCCAACCAAGGATGGCATTCGTTACCCCTCAGGTCTACACCCTAAAGCCCAGCGCTGCGCGCAGAGAATGGGGCAGGCCTGTGCCCCAGAATCCCTTGCCTCTTCTCCCTTCTACTTGGTCCCAGGGTGGTGGGGCGCCCAACCTGGCCTTCCTAGCCACCACCTGCCATCTGCAGCTGAGTTCCTGAGGCTTGTCCCCTGCACACATACCTCCTTTGCTGATAACTCCCTCCGAGTTCTCTCTCCTAGCCCTCCTGTCCCTGCCTTGCTGCTCTGGACTGCTTTCAACTCACACATGCCTCTGCGTCACTGCCTCTTTGCCTCTGCCTCTGCTTCCCAATTTCCCCCTCCTCCTCTTGAGGTTCACAGGCTGCACACCTCCCCATGCACCTCTTCACTTCTTCTGGGGAAATTACAACTGCCTCACCCTGGCCTAGCCCTTCTTATCTTCTCCAAATCTCCCTCTGCTCTCACCCTCTGCACACCTGGGATCTCTCAGTCCTCTGGTGAACACCAATCCCCATTTATCTAATCTGTTGTCTGCCTGCTCTGTGCCCAAGCCCCTCTGCTCCTTTTCTGTGCACAGGAGGTTTGTGACAAAGGTAGGAGGGAAGCGGCACTCCTTTCCTGCCTTCTGGTTTTATGACTGACATCCGATTGGTCTGGAAACGGCCTCTGCCCCCTTGGCCAAGACCACCTGAAGATCTTGCCTGGCTTGCTAGGCAGCAGCCCTGGGTTATTCTGAGCACGAAGGACTGCACATATGCGACCCACTATGCAGAAAAGCCTCCAGGGGGTGGCCGGATGTTTTGTTTCTCCATTCCTTGCCCACTTTGTTGATGTGTGCTTTCATTTGCATTCCAACAGGAACAGCCTTAAGGGAGGGGTAGTGAGGCTGCTTAGAGGTAGGCAGTTGGTGCTCACAGGCCAGCAGGGCCTGCTGGTGACTCACTAACAGTGCATTTGCACCTGGGGTGCTGGGATGCCTCTGGGCAGTGCCCATATGGTTTGGAGCTCTGTGACATGGCCAGGTACTCGGCGCCTCCTGCTGTCTTGAGCCAGTGTTCCAACTGGAGTTGCCATAGCAAAAAGGGCACAGGGCCCCTTGGGGGTTTGCTGTAAGTTCTCACTAGTTCTCACAGGCCTTCGGGGATGCACAGGATGTGTAGAGCCGCACATCCCTCCCCTGACCATTCTGCTGGGAACGGCTTGGGCCAGGGTCCTAGGCAAATACACTTTCCACCTCCCCTCCTGCTCCATCTTCCCACATCCTGGTTGAACCCGTGTGACACAGCTCCCCACCGCCTCTGCCCTTGCCAGGCCTGGAAGTGGCTGGTGTATGGATCCGCCACCTCTCTCACAATCAACCTCATCTCTCTTGCTCAGAGCATTAGGGAGATACAAGATTAGCAGGTCAGCGAATCTGGGCATCTCCTTTCTGCGCTAGTGTCTGCTTAACTCTTGTCTTCCCGCTTGCCTTGGCCTCTCTGGCCCAGATCCCTGCCTGCTACTTCCTGCTATTGAGCAGCCAAGGATTATACTGGCTAGAGGCAGGAGCTGGCAATCCTGGTGCCCGTGGCTCACAGCCATATGTTTTAGGCTCCTTCAGGAAGCTCTGCTAAGACACCAGGGAAAGGGATATCTGACCCTTCCCTGCCGTGACCAAGGCACACTAGCACCCAGCAATGATATTCATAGGCAGCATCATCACTGTCATGCAGATCTCCAAGAGCAGAGGCAGCTTGGCATCAAGTACGGAGACCTTTGTGTAGCGGACAGCACAAGAGGGGAGCCTTCGCCATATGATTGGTTTCCGGGAACTTCAAAAAACAAGTAACGTGTAAACACTTTGAACTCCCTCTGTCCAACCTCATACCTGACACACTCATGCAACCGCCCATGAACAAAAAATTCCTCACAGGCGAGCCGACTCTCTCTCTCTCTCTTTCTCTCTCTTCCTCCCCGCCACCCCCACATGCTCACTATAACACACTGTGCCGGGTCCTCCTGGATCTACATCCACATACCTATTTGCACATATGCAGACTTAGGCTTAGGAAGCACACTCTTGTACAGCATCAGGAACACACGCATGTAGGCAAGCAGGGGCACACACACGCACACGTGAGCGCACACAGTACACAGTGGCTTTGAAGGTTCTAAGGGGTTTTCGAGGACTGTGTCCTACTTGCTCAAGTCCAGGGTGTTGTTCTCGTGGTGGGCGTGGCTAAGGAGCCCAGCGCCACTTACTGGACAGTCCATTGGCACTTGGGCCTCCCCCTGCTGTCCTCACCAGTCTCCCATTCCCTGAACCATGCAGCTTCGGAGACCTGGGTAGCAACAAACTCTTCGGGAAAGCAATCAAGGCAGAAATGTCAATGTAACAGGACCACATGATTACGCCCCAGTAGTGCCCCAACCAAGGATGGCATTCGTTACCCCTCAGGTCTACACCCTAAAGCCCAGCGCTGCGCGCAGAGAATGGGGCAGGCCTGTGCCCCAGAATCCCTTGCCTCTTCTCCCTTCTACTTGGTCCCAGGGTGGTGGGGCGCCCAACCTGGCCTTCCTAGCCACCACCTGCCATCTGCAGCTGAGTTCCTGAGGCTTGTCCCCTGCACACATACCTCCTTTGCTGATAACTCCCTCCGAGTTCTCTCTCCTAGCCCTCCTGTCCCTGCCTTGCTGCTCTGGACTGCTTTCAACTCACACATGCCTCTGCGTCACTGCCTCTTTGCCTCTGCCTCTGCTTCCCAATTTCCCCCTCCTCCTCTTGAGGTTCACAGGCTGCACACCTCCCCATGCACCTCTTCACTTCTTCTGGGGAAATTACAACTGCCTCACCCTGGCCTAGCCCTTCTTATCTTCTCCAAATCTCCCTCTGCTCTCACCCTCTGCACACCTGGGATCTCTCAGTCCTCTGGTGAACACCAATCCCCATTTATCTAATCTGTTGTCTGCCTGCTCTGTGCCCAAGCCCCTCTGCTCCTTTTCTGTGCACAGGAGGTTTGTGACAAAGGTAGGAGGGAAGCGGCACTCCTTTCCTGCCTTCTGGTTTTATGACTGACCTCCGATTGGTCTGGAAACGGCCTCTGCCCCCTTGGCCAAGACCACCTGAAGATCTTGCCTGGCTTGCTAGGCAGCAGCCCTGGGTTATTCTGAGCACGAAGGACTGCACATATGCGACCCACTATGCAGAAAAGCCTCCAGGGGGTGGCCGGATGTTTTGTTTCTCCATTCCTTGCCCACTTTGTTGATGTGTGCTTTCATTTGCATTCCAACAGGAACAGCCTTAAGGGAGGGGTAGTGAGGCTGCTTAGAGGTAGGCAGTTGGTGCTCACAGGCCAGCAGGGCCTCCTGGTGACTCACTAACAGTGCATTTGCACCTGGGGTGCTGGGATGCCTCTGGGCAGTGCCCATATGGTTTGGAGCTCTGTGACATGGCCAGGTACTCGGCGCCTCCTGCTGTCTTGAGCCAGTGTGCCAACTGGAGTTGCCATAGCAAAAAGGGCACAGGGCCCCTTGGGGGTTTGCTGTAAGTTCTCACTAGTTCTCACAGGCCTTCGGGGATGCACAGGATGTGTAGAGCCGCACATCCCTCCCCTGACCATTCTGCTGGGAACGGCTTGGGCCAGGGTCCTAGGCAAATACACTTTCCACCTCCCCTCCTGCTCCATCTTCCCACATCCTGGTTGAACCCGTGTGACACAGCTCCCCACCGCCTCTGCCCTTGCCAGGCCTGGAAGTGGCTGGTGTATGGATCCGCCACCTCTCTCACAATCAACCTCATCTCTCTTGCTCAGAGCATTAGGGAGATACAAGATTAGCAGGTCAGCGAATCTGGGCATCTCCTTTCTGCGCTAGTGTCTGCTTAACTCTTGTCTTCCCGCTTGCCTTGGCCTCTCTGGCCCAGATCCCTGCCTGCTACTTCCTGCTATTGAGCAGCCAAGGATTATACTGGCTAGAGGCAGGAGCTGGCAATCCTGGTGCCCGTGGCTCACAGCCATATGTTTTAGGCTCCTTCAGGAAGCTCTGCTAAGACACCAGGGAAAGGGATATCTGACCCTTCCCTGCTGTGACCAAGGCACACTAGCACCCAGCAATGATATTCCTAGGCAGCATCATCACTGTCATGCAGATCTCCAAGAGCAGAGGCAGCTTGGCATCAAGTACGGAGACCTTTGTGTAGAGGACAGCACAAGAGGGGAGCCTTCGCCATATGATTGGTTTCCGGGAACTTCAAAAAACAAGTAACGTGTAAACACTTTGAACTCCCTCTGTCCAACCTCATACCTGACACACTCCTGCAACCGCACATGAACAAAAAATTCCTCACAGGCGAGCCGAATCTCTCTCTCTCTCTTTCTCTCTCTTCCTCCCCACCACCCCCACATGTTCACTATAACACACTGTGCCGGGTCCTCCTGGATCTACATCCACATACCTATTTGCACATAGGCAGACTTAGGATTAGGAAGCACACTCTTGTACAGCATCAGGAACACACGCATGTAGGCAAGCAGGGGCACACACACGCACACGTGAGCGCACCCAGTACACAGTGGCTTGGAAGGTGCTAAGGGGTTTTCGAGGACTGTGTCCTACTTGCTCAAGTCCAGGGTTTTGTTCTCGTGGTGGGCGTGGCTAAGGAGCCCAGCGCTGCTTACTGGACAGTCCATTGGCACTTGGGCCTCCCCCTGCTGTCCTCACCAGTCTCCCATTCCCTGAACCATGCAGCTTCGGAGACCTGGGTAGCAACAAACTCTTCGGGAAAGCAATCAAGGCAGAAATGTCAATGTAACAGGACCACATGATTACGCCCCAGTAGTGCCCCAACCAAGGATGGCATTCGTTACCCCTCAGGTCTACACCCTAAAGCCCAGCGCTGCGCGCAGAGAATGGGGCAGGCCTGTGCCCCAGAATCCCTTGCCTCTTCTCCCTTCTACTTGGTCCCAGGGTGGTGGGGCGCCCAACCTGGCCTTCCTAGCCACCACCTGCCATCTGCAGCTGAGTTCCCGAGGCTTGTCCCCTGCACACATACCTCCTTTGCTGATAACTCCCTCCGAGTTCTCTCTCCTAGCCCTCCTGTCCCTGCCTTGCTGCTCTGGACTGCTTTCAACTCACACATGCCTCTGCGTCACTGCCTCTTTGCCTCTGCCTCTGCTTCCCAATTTCCCCCTCCTCCTCTTGAGGTTCACAGGCTGCACACCTCCCCATGCACCTCTTCACTTCTTCTGGGGAAATTACAACTGCCTCACCCTGGCCTAGCCCTTCTTATCTTCTCCAAATCTCCCACTGCTCTCACCCTCTGCACACCTGGGATCTCTCAGTCCTCTGGTGAACACCAATCCCCATTTATCTAATCTGTTGTCTGCCTGCTCTGTGCCCAAGCCCCTCTGCTCCTTTTCTGTGCACAGGAGGTTTGTGACAAAGGTAGGAGGGAAGCGGCACTCCTTTCCTGCCTTCTGGTTTTATGACTGACATCCGATTGGTCTGGAAACGGCCTCTGCCCCCTTGGCCAAGACCACCTGAAGACCTTGCCTGGCTTGCTAGGCAGCAGCCCTGGGTTTTTCTGAGCACGAAGGACTGCACATATGCGACCCACTATGCAGAAAAGCCTCCAGGGGGTGGCCGGTTGTTTTGTTTCTCCATTCCTTGCCCACTTTGTTGATGTGTGCTTTCATTTGCATTCCAACAGGAACAGCCTTAAGGGAGGGGTAGTGAGGCTGCTTAGAGGTAGGCAGTTGGTGCTCACAGGCCAGCAGGGCCTCCTGGTGCCTCACTAACAGTGCATTCGCACCTGGGGTGCTGGGAAGCCTCTGGGCAGTGCCCATATGGTTTGGAGCTCTGTGACATGGCCAGGTACTAGGCGCCTCCTGCTGACTTGAGCCAGTGTTCCAACTGGAGTTGCCATAGCCAAAAGGGCACAGGGCCCCTTGGGGGTTTGCTGTAAGTTCTCACTAGTTCTCACAGGCCTTCGGGGATGCACAGGATGTGTAGAGCCGCACATCCCTCCCCTGACCATTCTGCTGGGAACGGCTTGGGCCAGGGTCCTAGGCAAATACACTTTCCACCTCCCCTCCTGCTCCATCTTCCCACATCCTGGTTGAACCCGTGTGACACAGCTCCCCACCGCCTCTGCCCTTGCCAGTCCTGGAAGTGGCTGGTGTATGGATCCGCCACCTCTCTCACAATCAACCTCATCTCTCTTGCTCAGAGCATTAGGGAGATACAAGATTAGCAGGTCAGCGAATCTGGGCATCTCCTTTCTGCGCTAGTGTCTGCTTAACTCTTGTCTTCCCGCTTGCCTTGGCCTCTCTGGCCCAGATCCCTGCCTGCTACTTCCTGCTATTGAGCAGCCAAGGATTATACTGGCTAGAGGCAGGAGCTGGCAATCCTGGTGCCCGTGGCTCACAGCCATATGTTTTAGGCTCCTTCAGGAAGCTCTGCTAAGACACCAGGGAAAGGGATATCTGACCCTTCCCTGCCGTGACCAAGGCACACTAGCACCCAGCAATGATATTCATAGGCAGCATCATCACTGTCATGCAGATCTCCAAGAGCAGAGGCAGCTTGGCATCAAGTACGGAGACCTTTGTGTAGCGGACAGCACAAGAGGGGAGCCTTCGCCATATGATTGGTTTCCGGGAACTTCAAAAAACAAGTAACGTGTAAACACTTTGAACTCCCTCTGTCCAACCTCATACCTGACACACTCCTGCAACCGCACATGAACAAAAAATTCCTCACAGGCGAGCCGAATCTCTCTCTCTCTCTTTCTCTCTCTTCCTCCCCGCCACCCCCACATGCTCACTATAACACACTGTGCCGGGTCCTCCTGGATCTACATCCACATACCTATTTGCACATATGCAGACTTAGGCTTAGGAAGCACACTCTTGTACAGCATCAGGAACACACGCATGTAGGCAAGCAGGGGCACACACACGCACACGTGAGCGCACCCAGTACACAGTGGCTTGGAAGGTGCTAAGGGGTTTTCGAGGACTGTGTCCTACTTGCTCAAGTCCAGGGTGTTTGTTCTCGTGGTGGGCGTGGCTAAGGAGCCCAGCGCTGCTTACTGGACAGTCCATTGGCACTTGGGCCTCCCCCTGCTGTCCTCACCAGTCTCCCATTCCCTGAACCATGCAGCTTCGGAGACCTGGGTAGCAACAAACTCTTCGGGAAAGCAATCAAGGCAGAAATGTCAATGTAACAGGACCACATGATTACGCCCCAGTAGTGCCCCAACCAAGGATGGCATTCGTTACCCCTCAGGTCTACACCCTAAAGCCCAGCGCTGCGCGCAGAGAATGGGGCAGGCCTGTGCCCCAGAATCCCTTGCCTCTTCTCCCTTCTACTTGGTCCCAGGGTGGTGGGGCGCCCAACCTGGCCTTCCTAGCCACCACCTGCCATCTGCAGCTGAGTTCCTGAGGCTTGTCCCCTGCACACATACCTCCTTTGCTGATAACTCCCTCCGAGTTCTCTCTCCTAGCCCTCCTGTCCCTGCCTTGCTGCTCTGGACTGCTTTCAACTCACACATGCCTCTGCGTCACTGCCTCTTTGCCTCTGCCTCTGCTTCCCAATTTCCCCCTCCTCCTCTTGAGGTTCACAGGCTGCACACCTCCCCATGCACCTCTTCACTTCTTCTGGGGAAATTACAACTGCCTCACCCTGGCCTAGCCCTTCTTATCTTCTCCAAATCTCCCACTGCTCTCACCCTCTGCACACCTGGGATCTCTCAGTCCTCTGGTGAACACCAATCCCCATTTATCTAATCTGTTGTCTGCCTGCTCTGTGCCCAAGCCCCTCTGCTCCTTTTCTGTGCACAGGAGGTTTGTGACAAAGGTAGGAGGGAAGCGGCACTCCTTTCCTGCCTTCTGGTTTTATGACTGACATCCGATTGGTCTGGAAACGGCCTCTGCCCCCTTGGCCAAGACCACCTGAAGACCTTGCCTGGCTTGCTAGGCAGCAGCCCTGGGTTTTTCTGAGCACGAAGGACTGCACATATGCGACCCACTATGCAGAAAAGCCTCCAGGGGGTGGCCGGATGTTTTGTTTCTCCATTCCTTGCCCACTTTGTTGATGTGTGCTTTCATTTGCATTCCAACAGGAACAGCCTTAAGGGAGGGGTAGTGAGGCTGCTTAGAGGTAGGCAGTTGGTGCTCACAGGCCAGCAGGGCCTCCTGGTGCCTCACTAACAGTGCATTTGCACCTGGGGTGCTGGGAAGCCTCTGGGCAGTGCCCATATGGTTTGGAGCTCTGTGACATGGCCAGGTACTAGGCGCCTCCTGCTGACTTGAGCCAGTGTTCCAACTGGAGTTGCCATAGCAAAAAGGGCACAGGGCCCCTTGGGGGTTTGCTGTAAGTTCTCACTAGTTCTCACAGGCCTTCGGGGATGCACAGGATGTGTAGAGCCGCACATCCCTCCCCTGACCATTCTGCTGGGAACGGCTTGGGCCAGGGTCCTAGGCAAATACACTTTCCACCTCCCCTCCTGCTCCATCTTCCCACATCCTGGTTGAACCCGTGTGACACAGCTCCCCACCGCCTCTGCCCTTGCCAGTCCTGGAAGTGGCTGGTGTATGGATCCGCCACCTCTCTCACAATCAACCTCATCTCTCTTGCTCAGAGCATTAGGGAGATACAAGATTAGCAGGTCAGCGAATCTGGGCATCTCCTTTCTGCGCTAGTGTCTGCTTAACTCTTGTCTTCCCGCTTGCCTTGGCCTCTCTGGCCCAGATCCCTGCCTGCTACTTCCTGCTATTGAGCAGCCAAGGATTATACTGGCTAGAGGCAGGAGCTGGCAATCCTGGTGCCCGTGGCTCACAGCCATATGTTTTAGGCTCCTTCAGGAAGCTCTGCTAAGACACCAGGGAAAGGGATATCTGACCCTTCCCTGCCGTGACCAAGGCACACTAGCACCCAGCAATGATATTCATAGGCAGCATCATCACTGTCATGCAGATCTCCAAGAGCAGAGGCAGCTTGGCATCAAGTACGGAGACCTTTGTGTAGAGGACAGCACAAGAGGGGAGCCTTCGCCATATGATTGGTTTCCGGGAACTTCAAAAAACAAGTAACGTGTAAACACTTTGAACTCCCTCTGTCCAACCTCATACCTGACACACTCATGCAACCGCACATGAACAAAAAATTCCTCACAGGCGAGCCGACTCTCTCTCTCTCTCTTTCTCTCTCTTCCTCCCCGCCACCCCCACATGCTCACTATAACACACTGTGCCGGGTCCTCCTGGATCTACATCCACATACCTATTTGCACATATGCAGACTTAGGCTTAGGAAGCACACTCTTGTACAGCATCAGGAACACACGCATGTAGGCAAGCAGGGGCACACACACGCACACGTGAGCGCACCCAGTACACAGTGGCTTGGAAGGTGCTAAGGGGTTTTCGAGGACTGTGTCCTACTTGCTCAAGTCCAGGGTGTTTGTTCTCGTGGTGGGCGTGGCTAAGGAGCCCAGCGCTGCTTACTGGACAGTCCATTGGCACTTGGGCCTCCCCCTGCTGTCCTCACCAGTCTCCCATTCCCTGAACCATGCAGCTTCGGAGACCTGGGTAGCAACAAACTCTTCGGGAAAGCAATCAAGGCAGAAATGTCAATGTAACAGGACCACATGATTACGCCCCAGTAGTGCCCCAACCAAGGATGGCATTCGTTACCCCTCAGGTCTACACCCTAAAGCCCAGCGCTGCGCGCAGAGAATGGGGCAGGCCTGTGCCCCAGAATCCCTTGCCTCTTCTCCCTTCTACTTGGTCCCAGGGTGGTGGGGCGCCCAACCTGGCCTTCCTAGCCACCACCTGCCATCTGCAGCTGAGTTCCTGAGGCTTGTCCCCTGCACACATACCTCCTTTGCTGATAACTCCCTCCGAGTTCTCTCTCCTAGCCCTCCTGTCCCTGCCTTGCTGCTCTGGACTGCTTTCAACTCACACATGCCTCTGCGTCACTGCCTCTTTGCCTCTGCCTCTGCTTCCCAATTTCCCCCTCCTCCTCTTGAGGTTCACAGGCTGCACACCTCCCCATGCACCTCTTCACTTCTTCTGGGGAAATTACAACTGCCTCACCCTGGCCTAGCCCTTCTTATCTTCTCCAAATCTCCCTCTGCTCTCACCCTCTGCACACCTGGGATCTCTCAGTCCTCTGGTGAACACCAATCCCCATTTATCTAATCTGTTGTCTGCCTGCTCTGTGCCCAAGCCCCTCTGCTCCTTTTCTGTGCACAGGAGGTTTGTGACAAAGGTAGGAGGGAAGCGGCACTCCTTTCCTGCCTTCTGGTTTTATGACTGACATCCGATTGGTCTGGAAACGGCCTCTGCCCCCTTGGCCAAGACCACCTGAAGACCTTGCCTGGCTTGCTAGGCAGCAGCCCTGGGTTTTTCTGAGCACGAAGGACTGCACATATGCGACCCACTATGCAGAAAAGCCTCCAGGGGGTGGCCGGATGTTTTGTTTCTCCATTCCTTGCCCACTTTGTTGATGTGTGCTTTCATTTGCATTCCAACAGGAACAGCCTTAAGGGAGGGGTAGTGAGGCTGCTTAGAGGTAGGCAGTTGGTGCTCACAGGCCAGCAGGGCCTCCTGGTGACTCACTAACAGTGCATTTGCACCTGGGGTGCTGGGAAGCCTCTGGGCAGTGCCCATATGGTTTGGAGCTCTGTGACATGGCCAGGTACTAGGCGCCTCCTGCTGACTTGAGCCAGTGTTCCAACTGGAGTTGCCATAGCAAAAAGGGCACAGGGCCCCTTGGGGGTTTGCTGTAAGTTCTCACTAGTTCTCACAGGCCTTCGGGGATGCACAGGATGTGTAGAGCCGCACATCCCTCCCCTGACCATTCTGCTGGGAACGGCTTGGGCCAGGGTCCTAGGCAAATACACTTTCCACCTCCCCTCCTGCTCCATCTTCCCACATCCTGGTTGAACCCGTGTGACACAGCTCCCCACCGCCTCTGCCCTTGCCAGGCCTGGAAGTGGCTGGTGTATGGATCCGCCACCTCTCTCACAATCAACCTCATCTCTCTTGCTCAGAGCATTAGGGAGATACAAGATTAGCAGGTCAGCGAATCTGGGCATCTCCTTTCTGCGCTAGTGTCTGCTTAACTCTTGTCTTCCCGCTTGCCTTGGCCTCTCTGGCCCAGATCCCTGCCTGCTACTTCCTGCTATTGAGCAGCCAAGGATTATACTGGCTAGAGGCAGGAGCTGGCAATCCTGGTGCCCGTGGCTCACAGCCATATGTTTTAGGCTCCTTCAGGAAGCTCTGCTAAGACACCAGGGAAAGGGATATCTGACCCTTCCCTGCTGTGACCAAGGCACACTAGCACCCAGCAATGATATTCATAGGCAGCATCATCACTGTCATGCAGATCTCCAAGAGCAGAGGCAGCTTGGCATCAAGTACGGAGACCTTTGTGTAGAGGACAGCACAAGAGGGGAGCCTTCGCCATATGATTGGTTTCCGGGAACTTCAAAAAACAAGTAACGTGTAAACACTTTGAACTCCCTCTGTCCAACCTCATACCTGACACACTCCTGCAACCGCACATGAACAAAAAATTCCTCACAGGCGAGCCGAATCTCTCTCTCTCTCTTTCTCTCTCTTCCTCCCCACCACCCCCACATGCTCACTATAACACACTGTGCCGGGTCCTCCTGGATCTACATCCACATACCTATTTGCACATAGGCAGACTTAGGATTAGGAAGCACACTCTTGTACAGCATCAGGAACACACGCATGTAGGCAAGCAGGGGCACACACACGCACACGTGAGCGCACCCAGTACACAGTGGCTTGGAAGGTGCTAAGGGGTTTTCGAGGACTGTGTCCTACTTGCTCAAGTCCAGGGTTTTGTTCTCGTGGTGGGCGTGGCTAAGGAGCCCAGCGCTGCTTACTGGACAGTCCATTGGCACTTGGGCCTCCCCCTGCTGTCCTCACCAGTCTCCCATTCCCTGAACCATGCAGCTTCGGAGACCTGGGTAGCAACAAACTCTTCGGGAAAGCAATCAAGGCAGAAATGTCAATGTAACAGGACCACATGATTACGCCCCAGTAGTGCCCCAACCAAGGATGGCATTCGTTACCCCTCAGGTCTACACCCTAAAGCCCAGCGCTGCGCGCAGAGAATGGGGCAGGCCTGTGCCCCAGAATCCCTTGCCTCTTCTCCCTTCTACTTGGTCCCAGGGTGGTGGGGCGCCCAACCTGGCCTTCCTAGCCACCACCTGCCATCTGCAGCTGAGTTCCTGAGGCTTGTCCCCTGCACACATACCTCCTTTGCTGATAACTCCCTCCGAGTTCTCTCTCCTAGCCCTCCTGTCCCTGCCTTGCTGCTCTGGACTGCTTTCAACTCACACATGCCTCTGCGTCACTGCCTCTTTGCCTCTGCCTCTGCTTCCCAATTTCCCCCTCCTCCTCTTGAGGTTCACAGGCTGCACACCTCCCCATGCACCTCTTCACTTCTTCTGGGGAAATTACAACTGCCTCACCCTGGCCTAGCCCTTCTTATCTTCTCCAAATCTCCCACTGCTCTCACCCTCTGCACACCTGGGATCTCTCAGTCCTCTGGTGAACACCAATCCCATTTATCTAATCTGTTGTCTGCCTGCTCTGTGCCCAAGCCCCTCTGCTCCTTTTCTGTGCACAGGAGGTTTGTGACAAAGGTAGGAGGGAAGCGGCACTCCTTTCCTGCCTTCTGGTTTTATGACTGACATCCGATTGGTCTGGAAACGGCCTCTGCCCCCTTGGCCAAGACCACCTGAAGACCTTGCCTGGCTTGCTAGGCAGCAGCCCTGGGTTTTTCTGAGCACGAAGGACTGCACATATGCGACCCACTATGCAGAAAAGCCTCCAGGGGGTGGCCGGTTGTTTTGTTTCTCCATTCCTTGCCCACTTTGTTGATATGTGCTTTCATTTGCATTCCAACAGGAACAGCCTTAAGGGAGGGATAGTGAGGCTGCTTAGAGGTAGGCAGTTGGTGCTCACAGGCCAGCAGGGCCTCCTGGTGCCTCACTAACAGTGCATTCGCACCTGGGGTGCTGGGAAGCCTCTGGGCAGTGCCCATATGGTTTGGAGCTCTGTGACATGGCCAGGTACTAGGCGCCTCCTGCTGACTTGAGCCAGTGTTCCAACTGGAGTTGCCATAGCCAAAAGGGCACAGGGCCCCTTGGGGGTTTGCTGTAAGTTCTCACTAGTTCTCACAGGCCTTCGGGGATGCACAGGATGTGTAGAGCCGCACATCCCTCCCCTGACCATTCTGCTGGGAACGGCTTGGGCCAGGGTCCTAGGCAAATACACTTTCCACCTCCCCTCCTGCTCCATCTTCCCACATCCTGGTTGAACCCGTGTGACACAGCTCCCCACCGCCTCTGCCCTTGCCAGTCCTGGAAGTGGCTGGTGTATGGATCCGCCACCTCTCTCACAATCAACCTCATCTCTCTTGCTCAGAGCATAAGGGAGATACAAGGTTAGCAGGTCAGCGAATCTGGGCATCTCCTTTCTGCGCTAGTGTCTGCTTAACTCTTGTCTTCCCGCTTGCCTTGGCCTCTCTGGCCCAGATCCCTGCCTGCTACTTCCTGCTATTGAGCAGCCAAGGATTATACTGGCTAGAGGCAGGAGCTGGCAATCCTGGTGCCCGTGGCTCACAGACATATGTTTTAGGCTCCTTCAGGAAGCTCTGCTAAGACACCAGGGAAAGGGATATCTGACCCTTCCCTGCCGTGACCAAGGCACACTAGCACCCAGCAATGATATTCATAGGCAGCATCATCACTGTCATGCAGATCTCCAAGAGCAGAGGCAGCTTGGCATCAAGTACGGAGACCTTTGTGTAGCGGACAGCACAAGAGGGGAGCCTTCGCCATATGATTGGTTTCCGGGAACTTCAAAAAACAAGTAACGTGTAAACACTTTGAACTCCCTCTGTCCAACCTCATACCTGACACACTCCTGCAACCGCACATGAACAAAAAATTCCTCACAGGCGAGCCGACACTCTCTCTCTCTCTTTCTCTCTCTTCCTCCCCGCCACCCCCACATGCTCACTATAACACACTGTGCCGGGTCCTCCTGGATCTACATCCACATACCTATTTGCACATATGCAGACTTAGGCTTAGGAAGCACACTCTTGTACAGCATCAGGAACACACGCATGTAGGCAAGCAGGGGCACACACACGCACACGTGAGCGCACCCAGTACACAGTGGCTTGGAAGGTGCTAAGGGGTTTTCGAGGACTGTGTCCTACTTGCTCAAGTCCAGGGTGTTTTTCTTGTGGTGGGCGTGGCTAAGGAGCCCAGCGCTGCTTACTGGACAGTCCATTGGCACTTGGGCCTCCCCCTGCTGTCCTCACCAGTCTCCCATTCCCTGAACCATGCAGCTTCGGAGACCTGGGTAGCAACAAACTCTTCGGGAAAGCAATCAAGGCAGAAATGTCAATGTAACAGGACCACATGATTACGCCCCAGTAGTGCCCCAACCAAGGATGGCATTCGTTACCCCTCAGGTCTACACCCTAAAGCCCAGCGCTGCGCGCAGAGAATGGGGCAGGCCTGTGCCCCAGAATCCCTTGCCTCTTCTCCCTTCTACTTGGTCCCAGGGTGGTGGGCGCCCAACCTGGCCTTCCTAGCCACCACCTGCCATCTGCAGCTGAGTTCCTGAGGCTTGTCCCTGCACACATACCTCCTTTGCTGATAACTCCCTCCGAGTTCTCTCTCCTAGCCCTCCTGTCCCTGCCTTGCTGCTCTGGACTGCTTTCAACTCACACATGCCTCTGCGTCACTGCCTCTTTGCCTCTGCCTCTGCTTCCCAATTTCCCCCTCCTCCTCTTGAGGTTCACAGGCTGCACACCTCCCCATGCACCTCTTCACTTCTTCTGGGGAAATTACAACTGCCTCACCCTGGCCTAGCCCTTCTTATCTTCTCCAAATCTCCCTCTGCTCTCACCCTCTGCACACCTGGGATCTCTCAGTCCTCTGGTGAACACCAATCCCCATTTATCTAATCTGTTGTCTGCCTGCTCTGTGCCCAAGCCCCTCTGCTCCTTTTCTGTGCACAGGAGGTTTGTGACAAAGGTAGGAGGGAAGCGGCACTCTCCTTTCCTGCCTTCTGGTTTTATGACTGACATCCGATTGGTCTGGAAACGGCCTCTGCCCCCTTGGCCAAGACCACCTGAAGACCTTGCCTGGCTTGCTAGGCAGCAGCCCTGTGTTTTTCTGAGCAGGAAGGACTGCACATATGCGACCCACTATGCAGAAAAGCCTCCAGGGGGTGGCCGGATGTTTTGTTTCTCCATTCCTTGCCCACTTTGTTGATGTGTGCTTTCATTTGCATTCCAACAGGAACAGCCTTAAGGGAGGGGTAGTGAGGCTGCTTAGAGGTAGGCAGTTGGTGCTCACAGGCCAGCAGGGCCTCCTGGTGCCTCACTAACAGTGCATTTGCACCTGGGGTGCTGGGAAGCCTCTGGGCAGTGCCCATATGGTTTGGAGCTCTGTGACATGGCCAGGTACTAGGCGCCTCCTGCTGACTTGAGCCAGTGTTCCAACTGGAGTTGCCATAGCAAAAAGGGCACAGGGCCCCTTGGGGGTTTGCTGTAAGTTCTCACTAGTTCTCACAGGCCTTCGGGGATGCACAGGATGTGTAGAGCCGCACATCCCTCCCCTGACCATTCTGCTGGGAACGGCTTGGGCCAGGGTCCTAGGCAAATACACTTTCCACCTCCCCTCCTGCTCCATCTTCCCACATCCTGGTTGAACCCGTGTGACACAGCTCCCCACCGCCTCTGCCCTTGCCAGTCCTGGAAGTGGCTGGTGTATGGATCCGCCACCTCTCTCACAATCAACCTCATCTCTCTTGCTCAGAGCATAAGGGAGATACAAGGTTAGCAGGTCAGCGAATCTGGGCATCTCCTTTCTGCGCTAGTGTCTGCTTAACTCTTGTCTTCCCGCTTGCCTTGGCCTCTCTGGCCCAGATCCCTGCCTGCTACTTCCTGCTATTGAGCAGCCAAGGATTATACTGGCTAGAGGCAGGAGCTGGCAATCCTGGTGCCCGTGGCTCAAAGCCATATATTTTAGGCTCCTTCAGGAAGCTCTGCTAAGACACCAGGGAAAGGGATATCTGACCCTTCCCTGCCGTGACCAAGGCACACTAGCACCCAGCAATGATATTCATAGGCAGCATCATCACTGTCATGCAGATCTCCAAGAGCAGAGGCAGCTTGGCATCAAGTACGGAGACCTTTGTGTAGAGGACAGCACAAGAGGGGAGACTTCGCCATATGATTGGTTTCCGGGAACTTCAAAAATCAAGTAACGTGTAAACACTTTGAACTCCCTCTGTCCAACCTCATACCTGACACACTCATGCAACCGCACATGAACAAAAAATTCCTCACAGGCGAGCCGACTCTCTCTCTCTCTCTTTCTCTCTCTTCCTCCCCGCCACCCCCACATGCTCACTATAACACACTGTGCCGGGTCCTCCTGGATCTACATCCACATACCTATTTGCACATATGCAGACTTAGGCTTAGGAGGCACACTCTTGTACAGCATCAGGAACACACGCATGTAGGCAAGCAGGGGCACACACACGCACACGTGAGCGCACCCAGTACACAGTGGCTTGGAAGGTGCTAAGGGGTTTTCGAGGACTGTGGCCTACTTGCTCAAGTCCAGGGTGTTTTTCTTGTGGTGGGCGTGGCTAAGGAGCCCAGCGCTGCTTACTGGACAGTCCATTGGCACTTGGGCCTCCCCCTGCTCTCCTCACCAGTCTCCCATTCCCTGAACCATGCAGCTTCGGAGACCTGGGTAGCAACAAACTCTTCGGGAAAGCAATCAAGGCAGAAATGTCAATGTAACAGGACCCATGATTACGCCCCAGTAGTGCCCCAACCAAGGATGGCATTCGTTACCCCTCAGGTCTACACCCTAAAGCCCAGCGCTGCGCGCAGAGAATGGGGCAGGCCTGTGCCCCAGAATCCCTTGCCTCTTCTCCCTTCTACTTGGTCCCAGGGTGGTGGGGCGCCCAACCTGGCCTTCCTAGCCACCACCTGCCATCTGCAGCTGAGTTCCTGAGGCTTGTCCCCTGCACACATACCTCCTTTGCTGATAACTCCCTCCGAGTTCTCTCTCCTAGCCCTCCTGTCCCTGCCTTGCTGCTCTGGACTGCTTTCAACTCACACATGCCTCTGCGTCACTGCCTCTTTGCCTCTGCCTCTGCTTCCCAATTTCCCCCTCCTCCTCTTGAGGTTCACAGGCTGCACACCTCCCCATGCACCTCTTCACTTCTTCTGGGGAAATTACAACTGCCTCACCCTGGCCTAGCCCTTCTTATCTTCTCCAAATCTCCCTCTGCTCTCACCCTCTGCACACCTGGGATCTCTCAGTCCTCTGGTGAACACCAATCCCCATTTATCTAATCTGTTGTCTGCCTGCTCTGTGCCCAAGCCCCTCTGCTCCTTTTCTGTGCACAGGAGGTTTGTGACAAAGGTAGGAGGGAAGCGGCTCTCCTTTCCTGCCTTCTGGTTTTATGACTGACATCCGATTGGTCTGGAAACGGCCTCTGCCCCCTTGGCCAAGACCACCTGAAGACCTTGCCTGGCTTGCTAGGCAGCAGCCCTGTGTTTTTCTGAGCAGGAAGGACTGCACATATGCGACCCACTATGCAGAAAAGCCTCCAGGGGGTGGCCGGATGTTTTGTTTCTCCATTCCTTGCCCACTTTGTTGATGTGTGCTTTCATTTGCATTCCAACAGGAACAGCCTTAAGGGAGGGGTAGTGAGGCTGCTTAGAGGTAGGCAGTTGGTGCTCACAGGCCAGCAGGGCCTCCTGGTGCCTCACTAACAGTGCATTTGCACCTGGGGTGCTGGGAAGCCTCTGGGCAGTGCCCATATGGTTTGGAGCTCTGTGACATGGCCAGGTACTAGGCGCCTCCTGCTGACTTGAGCCAGTGTTCCAACTGGAGTTGCCATAGCAAAAAGGGCACAGGGCCCCTTGGGGGTTTGCTGTAAGTTCTCACTAGTTCTCACAGGCCTTCGGGGATGCACAGGATGTGTAGAGCCGCACATCCCTCCCCTGACCATTCTGCTGGGAACGGCTTGGGCCAGGGTCCTAGGCAAATACACTTTCCACCTCCCCTCCTGCTCCATCTTCCCACATCCTGGTTGAACCCGTGTGACACAGCTCCCCACCGCCTCTGCCCTTGCCAGTCCTGGAAGTGGCTGGTGTATGGATCCGACACCTCTCTCACAATCAACCTCATCTCTCTTGCTCAGAGCATAAGGGAGATACAAGGTTAGCAGGTCAGCGAATCTGGGCATCTCCTTTCTGCGCTAGTGTCTGCTTAACTCTTGTCTTCCCGCTTGCCTTGGCCTCTCTGGCCCAGATCCCTGCCTGCTACTTCCTGCTATTGAGCAGCCAAGGATTATACTGGCTAGAGGCAGGAGCTGGCAATCCTGGTGCCCGTGGCTCACAGCCATATGTTTTAGGCTCCTTCAGGAAGCTCTGCTAAGACACCAGGGAAAGGGATATCTGACCCTTCCCTGCCGTGACCAAGGCACACTAGCACCCAGCAATGATATTCATAGGCAGCATCATCACTGTCATGCAGATCTCCAAGAGCAGAGGCAGCTTGGCATCAAGTACGGAGACCTTTGTGTAGAGGACAGCACAAGAGGGGAGCCTTCGCCATATGATTGGTTTCCGGGAACTTCAAAAAACAAGTAACGTGTAAACACTTTGAACTCCCTCTGTCCAACCTCATACCTGACACACTCCTGCAACCGCACATGAACAAAAAATTCCTCACAGGCGAGCCGACTCTCTCTCTCTCTCTTTCTCTCTCTTCCTCCCCGCCACCCCCACATGCTCACTATAACACACTGTGCCGGGTCCTCCTGGATCTACATCCACATACCTATTTGCACATATGCAGACTTAGGCTTAGGAAGCACACTCCTGTACAGCATCAGGAACACACGCATGTAGGCAAGCAGGGGCACACACACGCACACGTGAGCGCACCCAGTACACAGTGGCTTGGAAGGTGCTAAGGGGTTTTCGAGGACTGTGTCCTACTTGCTCAAGTCCAGGGTGTTGTTCTTGTGGTGGGCGTGGCTAAGGAGCCCAGCGCTGCTTATTGGACACTCCATTGGCACTTGGGCCTCCCCCTGCTGTCCTCACCAGTCTCCCATTCCCTGAACCATGCAGCTTCGGAGACCTGGGTAGCAACAAACTCTTCGGGAAAGCAATCAAGGCAGAAATGTCAATGTAACAGGACCACATGATTACGCCCCAGTAGTGCCCCAACCAAGGATGGCATTCGTTACCCCTCAGGTCTACACCCTAAAGCCCAGCGATGCGCGCAGAGAATGGGGCAGGCCTGTGCCCCAGAATCCCTTGCCTCTTCTCCCTTCTACTTGGTCCCAGGGTGGTGGGGCGCCCAACCTGGCCTTCCTAGCCACCACCTGCCATCTGCAGCTGAGTTCCTGAGGCTTGTCCCCTGCACACATACCTCCTTTGCTGATAACTCCCTCCGAGTTCTCTCTCCTAGCCCTCCTGTCCGTGCCTTGCTGCTCTGGACTGCTTTCAACTCACACATGCCTCTGCGTCACTGCCTCTTTGCCTCTGCCTCTGCTTCCCAATTTCCCCCTCCTCCTCTTGAGGTTCACAGGCTGCACACCTCCCCATGCACCTCTTCACTTCTTCTGGGGAAATTACAACTGCCTCACCCTGGCCTAGCCCTTCTTATCTTCTCCAAATCTCCCTCTGCTCTCACCCTCTGCACACCTGGGATCTCTCAGTCCTCTGGTGAACACCAATCCCCATTTATCTAATCTGTTGTCTGCCTGCTCTGTTCCCAAGCCCCTCTGCTCCTTTTCTGTGCACAGGAGGTTTGTGACAAAGGTAGGAGGGAAGCGGCACTCCTTTCCTGCCTTCTGGTTTTATGACTGACATCCGATTGGTCTGGAAACGGCCTCTGCCCCCTTGGCCAAGACCACCTGAAGACCTTGCCTGGCTTGCTAGGCAGCAGCCCTGTGTTTCTCTGAGCAGGAAGGACTGCACATATGCGACCCACTATGCAGAAAAGCCTCCAGGGGGTGGCCGGATGTTTTGTTTCTCCATTCCTTGCCCACTTTGTTGATGTGTGCTTTCATTTGCATTCCAACAGGAACAGCCTTAAGGGAGGGGTAGTGAGGCTGCTTAGAGGTAGGCAGTTGGTGCTCACAGGCCAGCAGGGCCTCCTGGTGCCTCACTAACAGTGCATTTGCACCTGGGGTGCTGGGTAGCCTCTGGGCAGTGCCCATATGGTTTGGAGCTCTGTGACATGGCCAGGTACTAGGCGCCTCCTGCTGACTTGAGCCAGTGCTCCAACTGGAGTTGCCATAGCAAAAAGGGCACAGGGCCCCTTGGGGGTTTGCTGTAATTTCTCACTAGTTCTCACAGGCCTTCGGGGATGCACAGGATGTGTAGAGCCGCACATCCCTCCCCTGACCATTCTGCTGGGAACGGCTTGGGCCAGGGTCCTAGGCAAATACACTTTCCACCTCCCCTCCTGCTCCATCTTCCCACATCCTGGTTGAATCCGTGTGACACAGCTCCCCACCGCCTCTGCCCTTGCCAGTCCTGGAAGTGGCTGGTGTATGGATCCGCCAACTCTCTCACAATCAACCTCATCTCTCTTGCTCAGAGCATAAGGGAGATACAAGGTTAGCAGGTCAGCGAATCTGGGCATCTCCTTTCTGCGCTAGTGTCTGCTTAACTCTTGTCTTCCCGCTTGCCTTGGCCTCTCTGGCCCAGATCCCTGCCTGCTACTTCCTGCTATTGAGCAGCCAAGGATTATACTGGCTAGAGGCAGGAGCTGGCAATCCTGGTGCCCGTGGCTCACAGACATATGTTTTAGGCTCCTTCAGGAAGCTCTGCTAAGACACCAGAGAAAGGGATATCTGACCCTTCCCTGCCGTGACCAAGGCACACTAGCACCCAGCAATGATATTCATAGGCAGCATCATCACTGTCATGCAGATCTCCAAGAGCAGAGGCAGCTTGGCATCAAGTACGGAGACCTTTGTGTAGAGGACAGCACAAGAGGGGAGCCTTCGCCATATGATTGGTTTCCGGGAACTTCGAAAAACAAGTAACGTGTAAACACTTTGAACTCCCTCTGTCCAACCTCATACCTGACACACTCATGCAACCGCACATGAACAAAAAATTCCTCACAGGCGAGCCGACTCTCTCTCTCTCTCTCTTTCTCTCTCTTCCTCCCCGCCACCCCCACATGCTCACTATAACACACTGTGCCGGGTCCTCCTGGATCTACATCCACATACCTATTTGCACATATGCAGACTTAGGCTTAGGAAGCACACTTCTGTACAGCATCAGGAACACACGCATGTAGGCAAGCAGGGGCACACACACGCACACGTGAGCGCACCCAGTACACAGTGGCTTGGAAGGTGCTAAGGGTTTTCTAGGAGTGTGTCCTACTTGCTCAAGTCCAGGGAGATGTTCTTGTGGTGGGCGTGGCTAAGGAGCCCAGCGCTGCTTACTGGACAGTCCATTGGCACTTGGGCCTCCCCCTGCTGTCCTCACCAGTCTCCCATTCCCTGAACCATGCAGCTTCGGAGACCTGGGTAGCAACAAACTCTTCGGGAAAGCAATCAAGGCAGAAATGTCAATGTAACAGGACCACATGATTACGCCCCAGTAGTGCCCCAACCAAGGATGGCATTCGTTACCCCTCAGGTCTACACCCTAAAGCCCAGCGCTGCGCGCAGAGAATGGGGCAGGCCTGTGCCCCAGAATCCCTTGCCTCTTCTCCCTTCTACTTGGTCCCAGGGTGGTGGGGCGCCCAACCTGGCCTTCCTAGCCACCACCTGCCATCTGCAGCTGAGTTCCTGAGGCTTGTCCCCTGCACACATACCTCCTTTGCTGATAACTCCCTCCGAGTTCTCTCTCCTAGCCCTCCTGTCCCTGCCTTGCTGCTCTGGACTGCTTTCAACTCACACATGCCTCTGCGTCACTGCCTCTTTGCCTCTGCCTCTGCTTCCCAATTTCCCCCTCCTCCTCTTGAGGTTCACAGGCTGCACACCTCCCCATGCACCTCTTCACTACTTCTGCGGAAATTACAACTGCCTCACCCTGGCCTAGCCATTCTTATCTTCTCCAAATCTCCCTCTGCTCTCACCCTCTGCACACCTGGGATCTCTCAGTCCTCTGGTGAACACCAATCCCCATTTATCTAATCTGTTGTCTGCCTGCTCTGTGCCCAAGCCCCTCTGCTCCTTTTCTGTGCACAGGAGGTTTGTGACAAAGGTAGGAGGGAAGCGGCACTCCTTTCCTGCCTTCTGGTTTTATGACTGACATCCGATTGGTCTGGAAACGGCCTCTGCCCCCTTGGCCAAGACCACCTGAAGACCTTGCCTGGATTGCTAGGCAGCAGCCCTGTGTTTTTCTGAGCAGGAAGGACTGCACATATGCGACCCACTATGCAGAAAAGCCTCCAGGGGGTGGCCGGATGTTCTGTTTCTCCATTCCTTGCCCACTTTGTTGATGTGTGCTTTCATTTGCATTCCAACAGGAACAGCCTTAAGGGAGGGGTAGTGAGGCTGCTTAGATGTAGGCAGTTGGTGCTCACAGGCCAGCAGGGCCTCCTGGTGCCTCACTAACAGTGCATTTGCACCTGGGGTGCTGGGAAGCCTCTGGGCAGTGCCCATATGGTTTGGAGCTCTGTGACATGGCCAGGTACTAGGCGCCTCCTGCTGACTTGAGCCAGTGTTCCAACTGGAGTTGCCATAGCAAAAAGGGCACAGGGCCCCTTGGGGGTTTGCTGTAAGTTCTCACTAGTTCTCACAGGCCTTCGGGGATGCACAGGATGTGTAGAGCCGCACATCCCTCCCCTGACCATTCTGCTGGGAACGGCTTGGGCCAGGGTCCTAGGCAAATACACTTTCCACCTCCCCTCCTGCTCCATCTTTCCACATCCTGTTTGAACCCGTGTGACACAGCTCCCCACCGCCTCTGCCCTTGCCATTTCTGGAAGTGGCTGGTGTATGTATCCGCCACCTCTCTCACAATCAACCTCATCTCTCTTGCTCAGAGCATAAGGGAGATACAAGGTTAGCAGGTCAGCGAATCTGGGCATCTCCTTTCTGCGCTAGTGTCTGCTTAACTCTTGTCTTCCCGCTTGCCTTGGCCTCTCTGGCCCAGATCCCTGCCTGCTACTTCCTGCTATTGAGCAGCCAAGGATTATACGGGCTAGAGGCAGGAGCTGGCAATCCTGGTGCCCGTGGCTCACAGCCATATGTTTTAGGCTCCTTCAGGAAGCTCTGCTAAGACACCAGGGAAAGGGATATCTGACCCTTCCCTGCCGTGACCAAGGCACACTAGCACCCAGCAATGATATTCATAGGCAGCATCATCACTGTCATGCAGATCTCCAAGAGCAGAGGCAGCTTGGCATCAAGTACGGAGACCTTTGTGTAGAGGACAGCACAAGAGGGGAGCCTTCGCCATATGATTGGTTTCCGGGAACTTCAAAAAACAAGTAACGTGTAAACACTTTGAACTCCCTCTGTCCAACCTCATACCTGACACACTCATGCAACCGCACATGAACAAAAAATTCCTCACAGGCGAGCCGCCTCTCCCTCTATCTCTTTCTCTCTCTTCCTCCCCGCCACCCCCACATGCTCACTATAACACACTGTGCCGGGTCCTCCTGGATCTACATCCACATACCTATTTGCACATATGCAGATTTAGGCTTAGGAAGCACACTCTTGTACAGCATCAGGAACACACGCATGTAGGCAAGCAGGGGCACACACACGCACACGTGAGCGCACCCAGTACACAGTGGCTTGGAAGGTGCTAAGGGGTTTTCGAGGACTGTGTCCTACTTGCTCAAGTCCAGGGTGTTGTTCTTGTGGTGGGCGTGGCTAAGGAGCCCAGCGCTGCTTACTGGACAGTCCATTGGCACTTGGGCCTCCCCCTGCTGTCCTCACCAGTCTCCCATTCCCTGAACCATGCAGCTTCGGAGACCTGGGTAGCAACAAACTCTTCGGGAAAGCAATCAAGGCAGAAATGTCAATGTAACAGGACCACATGATTACGCCCCAGTAGTGCCCCAACCAAGGATGGCATTCGTTACCCCTCAGGTCTACACCCTAAAGCCCAGCGCTGCGCGCAGAGAATGTGGCAGGCCTGTGCCCCAGAATCCCTTGCCTCTTCTCCCTTCTACTTGGTCCCAGGGTGGTGGGGCGCCCAACCTGGCCTTCCTAGCCACCACCTGCCATCTGCAGCTGAGTTCCTGAGGCTTGTCCCCTGCACACATACCTCCTTTGCTGATAACTCCCTCCGAGTTCTCTCTCCTAGCCCTCCTGTCCCTGCCTTGCTGCTCTGGACTGCTTTCAACTCGCACATGCCTCTGCGTCACTGCCTCTTTGCCTCTGCCTCTGCTTCCCAATTTCCCCCTCCTCCTCTTGAGGTTCACAGGCTGCACACCTCCCCATGCACCTCTTCACTTCTTCTGGGGAAATGACAACTGCCTCACCCTGGCCTAGCCCTTCTTATCTTCTCCAAATCTCCCTCTGCTCTCACCCTCTGCACACCTGCGATCTCTCAGTCCTCTGGTGAACACCAATCCCCATTTATCTAATCTGTTGTCTGCCTGCTCTGTGCCCAAGCCCCTCTGCTCCTTTTCTGTGCACAGGAGGTTTGTGACAAAGGTAGGAGGGAAGCGGCACTCCTTTCCTGCCTTCTGGTTTTATGACTGACATCCGATTGGTCTGGAAACGGCCTCTGCCCCCTTGGCCAAGACCACCTGAAGACCTTGCCTGGCTTGCTAGGCAGCAGCCCTGTGTTTTTCTGAGCAGGTCGCACATATGCGACCCACTATGCAGAAAAGCCTCCAGGGGGTGGCCGGATGTTTTGTTTCTCCATTCCTTGCCCACTTTGTTGATGTGTGCTTTCATTTGCATTCCAACAGGAACAGCCTTAAGGGAGGGGTAGTGAGGCTGCTTAGAGGTAGGCAGTTGGTGCTCACAGGCCAGCAGGGCCTCCTGGTGCCTCACTAACAGTGCATTTGCACCTGGGGTGCTGGGAAGCCTCTGGGCAGTGCCCATATGGTTTGGAGCTCTGTGACATGGCCAGGTACTAGGCGCCTCCTGCTGACTTGAGCCAGTGTTCCAACTGGAGTTGCCATAGCAAAAAGGGCACAGGGCCCCTTGGGGGTTTGCTGTAAGTTCTCACTAGTTCTCACAGGCCTTCGGGGATGCACAGGATGTGTAGAGCCGCACATCCCTCCCCTGACCATTCTGCTGGGAACGGCTTGGGCCAGGGTCCTAGGCAAATACACTTTCCACCTCCCCTCCTGCTCCATCTTCCCACATCCTGGTTGAACCCGTGTGACACAGCTCCCCACCGCCTCTGCCCTTGCCAGTCCTGGAAGTGGCTGGTGTATGGATCCGACACCTCTCTCACAATCAACCTCATCTCTCTTGCTCAGAGCATAAGGGAGATACAAGGTTAGCAGGTCAGCGAATCTGGGCATCTCCTTTCTGCGCTAGTGTCTGCTTAACTCTTGTCTTCCCGCTTGCCTTGGCCTCTCTGGCCCAGATCCCTGCCTGCTACTTCCTGCTATTGAGCAGCCAAGGATTATACTGGCTAGAGGCAGGAGCTGGCAATCCTGGTGCCCGTGGCTCACAGCCATATGTTTTAGGCTCCTTCAGGAAGCTCTGCTAAGACACCAGGGAAAGGGATATCTGACCCTTCCCTGCCGTGACCAAGGCACACTAGCACCCAGCAATGATATTCATAGGCAGCATCATCACTGTCATGCAGATCTCCAAGAGCAGAGGCAGCTTGGCATCAAGTACGGAGACCTTTGTGTAGAGGACAGCACAAGAGGGGAGCCTTCGCCATATGATTGGTTTCCGGGAACTTCAAAAAACAAGTAACGTGTAAACACTTTGAACTCCCTCTGTCCAACCTCATACCTGACACACTCCTGCAACCGCACATGAACAAAAAATTCCTCACAGGCGAGCCGACTCTCTCTCTCTCTCTTTCTCTCTCTTCCTCCCCGCCACCCCCACATGCTCACTATAACACACTGTGCCGGGTCCTCCTGGATCTACATCCACATACCTATTTGCACATATGCAGACTTAGGCTTAGGAAGCACACTCCTGTACAGCATCAGGAACACACGCATGTAGGCAAGCAGGGGCACACACACGCACACGTGAGCGCACCCAGTACACAGTGGCTTGGAAGGTGCTAAGGGGTTTTCGAGGACTGTGTCCTACTTGCTCAAGTCCAGGGTGTTGTTCTTGTGGTGGGCGTGGCTAAGGAGCCCAGCGCTGCTTATTGGACACTCCATTGGCACTTGGGCCTCCCCCTGCTGTCCTCACCAGTCTCCCATTCCCTGAACCATGCAGCTTCGGAGACCTGGGTAGCAACAAACTCTTCGGGAAAGCAATCAAGGCAGAAATGTCAATGTAACAGGACCACATGATTACGCCCCAGTAGTGCCCCAACCAAGGATGGCATTCGTTACCCCTCAGGTCTACACCCTAAAGCCCAGCGATGCGCGCAGAGAATGGGGCAGGCCTGTGCCCCAGAATCCCTTGCCTCTTCTCCCTTCTACTTGGTCCCAGGGTGGTGGGGCGCCCAACCTGGCCTTCCTAGCCACCACCTGCCATCTGCAGCTGAGTTCCTGAGGCTTGTCCCCTGCACACATACCTCCTTTGCTGATAACTCCCTCCGAGTTCTCTCTCCTAGCCCTCCTGTCCGTGCCTTGCTGCTCTGGACTGCTTTCAACTCACACATGCCTCTGCGTCACTGCCTCTTTGCCTCTGCCTCTGCTTCCCAATTTCCCCCTCCTCCTCTTGAGGTTCACAGGCTGCACACCTCCCCATGCACCTCTTCACTTCTTCTGGGGAAATTACAACTGCCTCACCCTGGCCTAGCCCTTCTTATCTTCTCCAAATCTCCCTCTGCTCTCACCCTCTGCACACCTGGGATCTCTCAGTCCTCTGGTGAACACCAATCCCCATTTATCTAATCTGTTGTCTGCCTGCTCTGTTCCCAAGCCCCTCTGCTCCTTTTCTGTGCACAGGAGGTTTGTGACAAAGGTAGGAGGGAAGCGGCACTCCTTTCCTGCCTTCTGGTTTTATGACTGACATCCGATTGGTCTGGAAACGGCCTCTGCCCCCTTGGCCAAGACCACCTGAAGACCTTGCCTGGCTTGCTAGGCAGCAGCCCTGTGTTTCTCTGAGCAGGAAGGACTGCACATATGCGACCCACTATGCAGAAAAGCCTCCAGGGGGTGGCCGGATGTTTTGTTTCTCCATTCCTTGCCCACTTTGTTGATGTGTGCTTTCATTTGCATTCCAACAGGAACAGCCTTAAGGGAGGGGTAGTGAGGCTGCTTAGAGGTAGGCAGTTGGTGCTCACAGGCCAGCAGGGCCTCCTGGTGCCTCACTAACAGTGCATTTGCACCTGGGGTGCTGGGTAGCCTCTGGGCAGTGCCCATATGGTTTGGAGCTCTGTGACATGGCCAGGTACTAGGCGCCTCCTGCTGACTTGAGCCAGTGCTCCAACTGGAGTTGCCATAGCAAAAAGGGCACAGGGCCCCTTGGGGGTTTGCTGTAATTTCTCACTAGTTCTCACAGGCCTTCGGGGATGCACAGGATGTGTAGAGCCGCACATCCCTCCCCTGACCATTCTGCTGGGAACGGCTTGGGCCAGGGTCCTAGGCAAATACACTTTCCACCTCCCCTCCTGCTCCATCTTCCCACATCCTGGTTGAATCCGTGTGACACAGCTCCCCACCGCCTCTGCCCTTGCCAGTCCTGGAAGTGGCTGGTGTATGGATCCGCCAACTCTCTCACAATCAACCTCATCTCTCTTGCTCAGAGCATAAGGGAGATACAAGGTTAGCAGGTCAGCGAATCTGGGCATCTCCTTTCTGCGCTAGTGTCTGCTTAACTCTTGTCTTCCCGCTTGCCTTGGCCTCTCTGGCCCAGATCCCTGCCTGCTACTTCCTGCTATTGAGCAGCCAAGGATTATACTGGCTAGAGGCAGGAGCTGGCAATCCTGGTGCCCGTGGCTCACAGACATATGTTTTAGGCTCCTTCAGGAAGCTCTGCTAAGACACCAGAGAAAGGGATATCTGACCCTTCCCTGCCGTGACCAAGGCACACTAGCACCCAGCAATGATATTCATAGGCAGCATCATCACTGTCATGCAGATCTCCAAGAGCAGAGGCAGCTTGGCATCAAGTACGGAGACCTTTGTGTAGAGGACAGCACAAGAGGGGAGCCTTCGCCATATGATTGGTTTCCGGGAACTTCGAAAAACAAGTAACGTGTAAACACTTTGAACTCCCTCTGTCCAACCTCATACCTGACACACTCATGCAACCGCACATGAACAAAAAATTCCTCACAGGCGAGCCGACTCTCTCTCTCTCTCTCTTTCTCTCTCTTCCTCCCCGCCACCCCCACATGCTCACTATAACACACTGTGCCGGGTCCTCCTGGATCTACATCCACATACCTATTTGCACATATGCAGACTTAGGCTTAGGAAGCACACTTCTGTACAGCATCAGGAACACACGCATGTAGGCAAGCAGGGGCACACACACGCACACGTGAGCGCACCCAGTACACAGTGGCTTGGAAGGTGCTAAGGGTTTTCTAGGAGTGTGTCCTACTTGCTCAAGTCCAGGGAGATGTTCTTGTGGTGGGCGTGGCTAAGGAGCCCAGCGCTGCTTACTGGACAGTCCATTGGCACTTGGGCCTCCCCCTGCTGTCCTCACCAGTCTCCCATTCCCTGAACCATGCAGCTTCGGAGACCTGGGTAGCAACAAACTCTTCGGGAAAGCAATCAAGGCAGAAATGTCAATGTAACAGGACCACATGATTACGCCCCAGTAGTGCCCCAACCAAGGATGGCATTCGTTACCCCTCAGGTCTACACCCTAAAGCCCAGCGCTGCGCGCAGAGAATGGGGCAGGCCTGTGCCCCAGAATCCCTTGCCTCTTCTCCCTTCTACTTGGTCCCAGGGTGGTGGGGCGCCCAACCTGGCCTTCCTAGCCACCACCTGCCATCTGCAGCTGAGTTCCTGAGGCTTGTCCCCTGCACACATACCTCCTTTGCTGATAACTCCCTCCGAGTTCTCTCTCCTAGCCCTCCTGTCCCTGCCTTGCTGCTCTGGACTGCTTTCAACTCACACATGCCTCTGCGTCACTGCCTCTTTGCCTCTGCCTCTGCTTCCCAATTTCCCCCTCCTCCTCTTGAGGTTCACAGGCTGCACACCTCCCCATGCACCTCTTCACTACTTCTGCGGAAATTACAACTGCCTCACCCTGGCCTAGCCCTTCTTATCTTCTCCAAATCTCCCTCTGCTCTCACCCTCTGCACACCTGGGATCTCTCAGTCCTCTGGTGAACACCAATCCCCATTTATCTAATCTGTTGTCTGCCTGCTCTGTGCCCAAGCCCCTCTGCTCCTTTTCTGTGCACAGGAGGTTTGTGACAAAGGTAGGAGGGAAGCGGCACTCCTTTCCTGCCTTCTGGTTTTATGACTGACATCCGATTGGTCTGGAAACGGCCTCTGCCCCCTTGGCCAAGACCACCTGAAGACCTTGCCTGGATTGCTAGGCAGCAGCCCTGTGTTTTTCTGAGCAGGAAGGACTGCACATATGCGACCCACTATGCAGAAAAGCCTCCAGGGGGTGGCCGGATGTTCTGTTTCTCCATTCCTTGCCCACTTTGTTGATGTGTGCTTTCATTTGCATTCCAACAGGAACAGCCTTAAGGGAGGGGTAGTGAGGCTGCTTAGAGGTAGGCAGTTGGTGCTCACAGGCCAGCAGGGCCTCCTGGTGCCTCACTAACAGTGCATTTGCACCTGGGGTGCTGGGAAGCCTCTGGGCAGTGCCCATATGGTTTGGAGCTCTGTGACATGGCCAGGTACTAGGCGCCTCCTGCTGACTTGAGCCAGTGTTCCAACTGGAGTTGCCATAGCAAAAAGGGCACAGGGCCCCTTGGGGGTTTGCTGTAAGTTCTCACTAGTTCTCACAGGCCTTCGGGGATGCACAGGATGTGTAGAGCCGCACATCCCTCCCCTGACCATTCTGCTGGGAACGGCTTGGGCCAGGGTCCTAGGCAAATACACTTTCCACCTCCCCTCCTGCTCCATCTTTCCACATCCTGTTTGAACCCGTGTGACACAGCTCCCCACCGCCTCTGCCCTTGCCATTTCTGGAAGTGGCTGGTGTATGTATCCGCCACCTCTCTCACAATCAACCTCATCTCTCTTGCTCAGAGCATAAGGGAGATACAAGGTTAGCAGGTCAGCGAATCTGGGCATCTCCTTTCTGCGCTAGTGTCTGCTTAACTCTTGTCTTCCCGCTTGCCTTGGCCTCTCTGGCCCAGATCCCTGCCTGCTACTTCCTGCTATTGAGCAGCCAAGGATTATACTGGCTAGAGGCAGGAGCTGGCAATCCTGGTGCCCGTGGCTCACAGCCATATGTTTTAGGCTCCTTCAGGAAGCTCTGCTAAGACACCAGGGAAAGGGATATCTGACCCTTCCCTGCCGTGACCAAGGCACACTAGCACCCAGCAATGATATTCATAGGCAGCATCATCACTGTCATGCAGATCTCCAAGAGCAGAGGCAGCTTGGCATCAAGTACGGAGACCTTTGTGTAGAGGACAGCACAAGAGGGGAGCCTTCGCCATATGATTGGTTTCCGGGAACTTCAAAAAACAAGTAACGTGTAAACACTTTGAACTCCCTCTGTCCAACCTCATACCTGACACACTCATGCAACCGCACATGAACAAAAAATTCCTCACAGGCGAGCCGCCTCTCCCTCTATCTCTTTCTCTCTCTTCCTCCCCGCCACCCCCACATGCTCACTATAACACACTGTGCCGGGTCCTCCTGGATCTACATCCACATACCTATTTGCACATATGCAGATTTAGGCTTAGGAAGCACACTCTTGTACAGCATCAGGAACACACGCATGTAGGCAAGCAGGGGCACACACACGCACACGTGAGCGCACCCAGTACACAGTGGCTTGGAAGGTGCTAAGGGGTTTTCGAGGACTGTGTCCTACTTGCTCAAGTCCAGGGTGTTGTTCTTGTGGTGGGCGTGGCTAAGGAGCCCAGCGCTGCTTACTGGACAGTCCATTGGCACTTGGGCCTCCCCCTGCTGTCCTCACCAGTCTCCCATTCCCTGAACCATGCAGCTTCGGAGACCTGGGTAGCAACAAACTCTTCGGGAAAGCAATCAAGGCAGAAATGTCAATGTAACAGGACCACATGATTACGCCCCAGTAGTGCCCCAACCAAGGATGGCATTCGTTACCCCTCAGGTCTACACCCTAAAGCCCAGCGCTGCGCGCAGAGAATGGGCAGGCCTGTGCCCCAGAATCCCTTGCCTCTTCTCCCTTCTACTTGGTCCCAGGGTGGTGGGGCGCCCAACCTGGCCTTCCTAGCCACCACCTGCCATCTGCAGCTGAGTTCCTGAGGCTTGTCCCCTGCACACATACCTCCTTTGCTGATAACTCCCTCCGAGTTCTCTCTCCTAGCCCTCCTGTCCCTGCCTTGCTGCTCTGGACTGCTTTCAACTCGCACATGCCTCTGCGTCACTGCCTCTTTGCCTCTGCCTCTGCTTCCCAATTTCCCCCTCCTCCTCTTGAGGTTCACAGGCTGCACACCTCCCCATGCACCTCTTCACTTCTTCTGGGGAAATTACAACTGCCTCACCCTGGCCTAGCCCTTCTTATCTTCTCCAAATCTCCCTCTGCTCTCACCCTCTGCACACCTGGGATCTCTCAGTCCTCTGGTGAACACCAATCCCCATTTATCTAATCTGTTGTCTGCCTGCTCTGTGCCCAAGCCCCTCTGCTCCTTTTCTGTGCACAGGAGGTTTGTGACAAAGGTAGGAGGGAAGCGGCACTCCTTTCCTGCCTTCTGGTTTTATGACTGACATCCGATTGGTCTGGAAACGGCCTCTGCCCCCTTGGCCAAGACCACCTGAAGACCTTGCCTGGCTTGCTAGGCAGCAGCCCTGTGTTTTTCTGAGCAGGTCGCACATATGCGACCCACTATGCAGAAAAGCCTCCAGGGGGTGGCCGGATGTTTTGTTTCTCCATTCCTTGCCCACTTTGTTGATGTGTGCTTTCATTTGCATTCCAACAGGAACAGCCTTAAGGGAGGGGTAGTGAGGCTGCTTAGAGGTAGGCAGTTGGTGCTCACAGGCCAGCAGGGCCTCCTGGTGCCTCACTAACAGTGCATTTGCACCTGGGGTGCTGGGAAGCCTCTGGGCAGTGCCCATATGGTTTGGAGCTCTGTGACATGGCCAGGTACTAGGCGCCTCCTGCTGACTTGAGCCAGTGTTCCAACTGGAGTTGCCATAGCAAAAAGGGCACAGGGCCCCTTGGGGGTTTGCTGTAAGTTCTCACTAGTTCTCACAGGCCTTCGGGGATGCACAGGATGTGTAGAGCCGCACATCCCTCCCCTGACCATTCTGCTGGGAACGGCTTGGGCCAGGGTCCTAGGCAAATACACTTTCCACCTCCCCTCCTGCTCCATCTTCCCACATCCTGGTTGAACCCGTGTGACACAGCTCCCCACCGCCTCTGCCCTTGCCAGTCCTGGAAGTGGCTGGTGTATGGATCCGCCACCTCTCTCACAATCAACCTCATCTCTCTTGCTCAGAGCATAAGGGAGATACAAGGTTAGCAGGTCAGCGAATCTGGGCATCTCCTTTCTGCGCTAGTGTCTGCTTAACTCTTGTCTTCCCGCTTGCCTTGGCCTCTCTGGCCCAGATCCCTGCCTGCTACTTCCTGCTATTGAGCAGCCAAGGATTATACTGGCTAGAGGCAGGAGCTGGCAATCCTGGTGCCCGTGGCTCACAGACATATGTTTTAGGCTCCTTCAGGAAGCTCTGCTAAGACACCAGGGAAAGGGATATCTGACCCTTCCCTGCCGTGACCAAGGCACACTAGCACCCAGCAATGATATTCATAGGCAGCATCATCACTGTCATGCAGATCTCCAAGAGCAGAGGCAGCTTGGCATCAAGTACGGAGACCTTTGTGTAGAGGACAGCACAAGAGGGGAGCCTTCGCCATATGATTGGTTTCCGGGAACTTCAAAAAACAAGTAACGTGTAAACACTTTGAACTCCCTCTGTCCAACCTCATACCTGACACACTCATGCAACCGCACATGAACAAAAAATTCCTCACAGGCGAGCCGACTCTCTCTCTCTCTCTCTTTCTCTCTCTTCCTCCCCGCCACCCCCACATGCTCACTATAACACACTGTGCCGGGTCCTCCTGGATCTACATCCACATACCTATTTGCACATATGCAGACTTAGGCTTAGGAAGCACACTCTGTACAGCATCAGGAACACACGCATGTAGGCAAGCAGGGGCACACACACGCACACGTGAGCGCACCCAGTACACAGTGGCTTGGAAGGTGCTAAGGGGTTTTCGAGGACTGTGTCCTACTTGCTCAAGTCCAGGGTGTTGTTCTTGTGGTGGGCGTGGCTAAGGAGCCCAGCGCTGCTTACTGGACAGTCCATTGGCACTTGGGCCTCCCCCTGCTGTCCTCACCAGTCTCCCATTCCCTGAACCATGCAGCTTCGGAGACCTGGGTAGCAACAAACTCTTCGGGAAAGCAATCAAGGCAGAAATGTCAATGTAACAGGACCACATGATTACGCCCCAGTAGTGCCCCAACCAAGGATGGCATTCGTTACCCCTCAGGTCTACACCCTAAAGCCCAGCGCTGCGCGCAGAGAATGGGGCAGGCCTGTGCCCCAGAATCCCTTGCCTCTTCTCCCTTCTACTTGGTCCCAGGGTGGTGGGGCGCCCAACCTGGCCTTCCTAGCCACCACCTGCCATCTGCAGCTGAGTTCCTGAGGCTTGTCCCCTGCACACATACCTCCTTTGCTGATAACTCCCTCCGAGTTCTCTCTCCTAGCCCTCCTGTCCCTGCCTTGCTGCTCTGGACTGCTTTCAACTCACACATGCCTCTGCGTCACTGCCTCTTTGCCTCTGCCTCTGCTTCCCAATTTCCCCCTCCTCCTCTTGAGGTTCACAGGCTGCACACCTCCCCATGCACCTCTTCACTTCTTCTGGGAAATTACAACTGCCTCACCCTGGCCTAGCCCTTCTTATCTTCTCCAAATCTCCCTCTGCTCTCACCCTCTGCACACCTGGGATCTCTCAGTCCTCTGGTGAACACCAATCCCCATTTATCTAATCTGTTGTCTGCCTGCTCTGTGCCCAAGCCCCTCTGCTCCTTTTCTGTGCACAGGAGGTTTGTGACAAAGGTAGGAGGGAAGCGGCACTCCTTTCCTGCCTTCTGGTTTTATGACTGACATCCGATTGGTCTGGAAACGGCCTCTGCCCCCTTGGCCAAGACCACCTGAAGACCTTGCCTGGATTGCTAGGCAGCAGCCCTGTGTTTTTCTGAGCAGGAAGGACTGCACATATGCGACCCACTATGCAGAAAAGCCTCCAGGGGGTGGCCGGATGTTCTGTTTCTCCATTCCTTGCCCACTTTGTTGATGTGTGCTTTCATTTGCATTCCAACAGGAACAGCCTTAAGGGAGGGGTAGTGAGGCTGCTTAGAGGTAGGCAGTTGGTGCTCACAGGCCAGCAGGGCCTCCTGGTGCCTCACTAACAGTGCATTTGCACCTGGGGTGCTGGGAAGCCTCTGGGCAGTGCCCATATGGTTTGGAGCTCTGTGACATGGCCAGGTACTAGGCGCCTCCTGCTGACTTGAGCCAGTGTTCCAACTGGAGTTGCCATAGCAAAAAGGGCACAGGGCCCCTTGGGGGTTTGCTGTAAGTTCTCACTAGTTCTCACAGGCCTTCGGGGATGCACAGGATGTGTAGAGCCGCACATCCCTCCCCTGACCATTCTGCTGGGAACGGCTTGGGCCAGGGTCCTAGGCAAATACACTTTCCACCTCCCCTCCTGCTCCATCTTCCCACATCCTGGTTGAACCCGTGTGACACAGCTCCCCACCGCCTCTGCCCTTGCCAGTCTGGAAGTGGCTGGTGTATGGATCCGCCACCTCTCTCACAATCAACCTCATCTCTCTTGCTCAGAGCATAAGGGAGATACAAGGTTAGCAGGTCAGCGAATCTGGGCATCTCCTTTCTGCGCTAGTGTCTGCTTAACTCTTGTCTTCCCGCTTGCCTTGGCCTCTCTGGCCCAGATCCCTGCCTGCTACTTCCTGCTATTGAGCAGCCAAGGATTATACTGGCTAGAGGCAGGAGCTGGCAATCCTGGTGCCCGTGGCTCACAGACATATGTTTTAGGCTCCTTCAGGAAGCTCTGCTAAGACACCAGGGAAAGGGATATCTGACCCTTCCCTGCCGTGACCAAGGCACACTAGCACCCAGCAATGATATTCATAGGCAGCATCATCACTGTCATGCAGATCTCCAAGAGCAGAGGCAGCTTGGCATCAAGTACGGAGACCTTTGTGTAGAGGACAGCACAAGAGGGGAGCCTTCGCCATATGATTGGTTTCCGGGAACTTCAAAAAACAAGTAACGTGTAAACACTTTGAACTCCCTCTGTCCAACCTCATACCTGACACACTCATGCAACCGCACATGAACAAAAAATTCCTCACAGGCGAGCCGCCTCTCCCTCTCTCTTTCTCTCTCTTCCTCCCCGCCACCCCCACATGCTCACTATAACACACTGTGCCGGGTCCTCCTGGATCTACATCCACATACCTATTTGCACATATGCAGATTTAGGCTTAGGAAGCACACTCTTGTACAGCATCAGGAACACACGCATGTAGGCAAGCAGGGGCACACACACGCACACGTGAGCGCACCCAGTACACAGTGGCTTGGAAGGTGCTAAGGGGTTTTCGAGGACTGTGTCCTACTTGCTCAAGTCCAGGGTGTTGTTCTTGTGGTGGGCGTGGCTAAGGAGCCCAGCGCTGCTTACTGGACAGTCCATTGGCACTTGGGCCTCCCCCTGCTGTCCTCACCAGTCTCCCATTCCCTGAACCATGCAGCTTCGGAGACCTGGGTAGCAACAAACTCTTCGGGAAAGCAATCAAGGCAGAAATGTCAATGTAACAGGACCACATGATTACGCCCCAGTAGTGCCCCAACCAAGGATGGCATTCGTTACCCCTCAGGTCTACACCCTAAAGCCCAGCGCTGCGCGCAGAGAATGGGGCAGGCCTGTGCCCCAGAATCCCTTGCCTCTTCTCCCTTCTACTTGGTCCCAGGGTGGTGGGGCGCCCAACCTGGCCTTCCTAGCCACCACCTGCCATCTGCAGCTGAGTTCCTGAGGCTTGTCCCCTGCACACATACCTCCTTTGCTGATAACTCCCTCCGAGTTCTCTCTCCTAGCCCTCCTGTCCCTGCCTTGCTGCTCTGGACTGCTTTCAACTCACACATGCCTCTGCGTCACTGCCTCTTTGCCTCTGCCTCTGCTTCCCAATTTCCCCCTCCTCCTCTTGAGGTTCACAGGCTGCACACCTCCCCATGCACCTCTTCACTTCTTCTGGGGAAATTACAACTGCCTCACCCTGGCCTAGCCCTTCTTATCTTCTCCAAATCTCCCTCTGCTCTCACCCTCTGCACACCTGGGATCTCTCAGTCCTCTGGTGAACACCAATCCCCATTTATCTAATCTGTTGTCTGCCTGCTCTGTGCCCAAGCCCCTCTGCTCCTTTTCTGTGCACAGGAGGTTTGTGACAAAGGTAGGAGGGAAGCGGCACTCCTTTCCTGCCTTCTGGTTTTATGACTGACATCCGATTGGTCTGGAAACGGCCTCTGCCCCCTTGGCCAAGACCACCTGAAGACCTTGCCTGGCTTGCTAGGCAGCAGCCCTGTGTTTTTCTGAGCAGGAAGGACTGCACATATGCGACCCACTATGCAGAAAAGCCTCCAGGGGGTGGCCGGATGTTTTGTTTCTCCATTCCTTGCCCACTTTGTTGATGTGTGCTTTCATTTGCATTCCAACAGGAACAGCCTTAAGGGAGGGGTAGTGAGGCTGCTTAGAGGTAGGCAGTTGGTGCTCACAGGCCAGCAGGGCCTCCTGGTGCCTCACTAACAGTGCATTTGCACCTGGGGTGCTGGGAAGCCTCTGGGCAGTGCCCATATGGTTTGGAGCTCTGTGACATGGCCAGGTACTAGGCGCCTCCTGCTGACTTGAGCCAGTGTTCCAACTGGAGTTGCCATAGCAAAAAGGGCACAGGGCCCCTTGGGGGTTTGCTGTAAGTTCTCACTAGTTCTCACAGGCCTTCGGGGATGCACAGGATGTGTAGAGCCGCACATCCCTCCCCTGACCATTCTGCTGGGAACGGCTTGGGCCAGGGTCCTAGGCAAATACACTTTCCACCTCCCCTCCTGCTCCATCTTCCCACATCCTGGTTGAACCCGTGTGACACAGCTCCCCACCGCCTCTGCCCTTGCCAGTCCTGGAAGTGGCTGGTGTATGGATCCGCCACCTCTCTCACAATCAACCTCATCTCTCTTGCTCAGAGCATAAGGGAGATACAAGGTTAGCAGGTCAGCGAATCTGGGCATCTCCTTTCTGCGCTAGTGTCTGCTTAACTCTTGTCTTCCCGCTTGCCTTGGCCTCTCTGGCCCAGATCCCTGCCTGCTACTTCCTGCTATTGAGCAGCCAAGGATTATACTGGCTAGAGGCAGGAGCTGGCAATCCTGGTGCCCGTGGCTCACAGACATATGTTTTAGGCTCCTTCAGGAAGCTCTGCTAAGACACCAGGGAAAGGGATATCTGACCCTTCCCTGCCGTGACCAAGGCACACTAGCACCCAGCAATGATATTCATAGGCAGCATCATCACTGTCATGCAGATCTCCAAGAGCAGAGGCAGCTTGGCATCAAGTACGGAGACCTTTGTGTAGAGGACAGCACAAGAGGGGAGCCTTCGCCATATGATTGGTTTCCGGGAACTTCAAAAAACAAGTAACGTGTAAACACTTTGAACTCCCTCTGTCCAACCTCATACCTGACACACTCATGCAACCGCACATGAACAAAAAATTCCTCACAGGCGAGCCGACTCTCTCTCTCTCTCTCTTTCTCTCTCTTCCTCCCCGCCACCCCCACATGCTCACTATAACACACTGTGCCGGGTCCTCCTGGATCTACATCCACATACCTATTTGCACATATGCAGACTTAGGCTTAGGAAGCACACTCTTGTACAGCATCAGGAACACACGCATGTAGGCAAGCAGGGGCACACACACGCACACGTGAGCGCACCCAGTACACAGTGGCTTGGAAGGTGCTAAGGGGTTTTCGAGGACTGTGTCCTACTTGCTCAAGTCCAGGGTGTTGTTCTCGTGGTGGGCGTGGCTAAGGAGCCCAGCGCTGCTTACTGGACAGTCCATTGGCACTTGGGCCTCCCCCTGCTGTCCTCACCAGTCTCCCATTCCCTGAACCATGCAGCTTCGGAGACCTGGGTAGCAACAAACTCTTCGGGAAAGCAATCAAGGCAGAAATGTCAATGTAACAGGACCACATGATTACGCCCCAGTAGTGCCCCAACCAAGGATGGCATTCGTTACCCCTCAGGTCTACACCCTAAAGCCCAGCGCTGCGCGCAGAGAATGGGGCAGGCCTGTGCCCCAGAATCCCTTGCCTCTTCTCCCTTCTACTTGGTCCCAGGGTGGTGGGGCGCCCAACCTGGCCTTCCTAGCCACCACCTGCCATCTGCAGCTGAGTTCCTGAGGCTTGTCCCCTGCACACATACCTCCTTTGCTGATAACTCCCTCCGAGTTCTCTCTCCTAGCCCTCCTGTCCCTGCCTTGCTGCTCTGGACTGCTTTCAACTCACACATGCCTCTGCGTCACTGCCTCTTTGCCTCTGCCTCTGCTTCCCAATTTCCCCCTCCTCCTCTTGAGGTTCACAGGCTGCACACCTCCCCATGCACCTCTTCACTTCTTCTGGGGAAATTACAACTGCCTCACCCTGGCCTAGCCCTTCTTATCTTCTCCAAATCTCCCTCTGCTCTCACCCTCTGCACACCTGGGATCTCTCAGTCCTCTGGTGAACACCAATCCCCATTTATCTAATCTGTTGTCTGCCTGCTCTGTGCCCAAGCCCCTCTGCTCCTTTTCTGTGCACAGGAGGTTTGTGACAAAGGTAGGAGGGAAGCGGCACTCCTTTCCTGCCTTCTGGTTTTATGACTGACATCCGATTGGTCTGGAAACGGCCTCTGCCCCCTTGGCCAAGACCACCTGAAGACCTTGCCTGGCTTGCTAGGCAGCAGCCCTGTGTTTTTCTGAGCAGGAAGGACTGCACATATGCGACCCACTATGCAGAAAAGCCTCCAGGGGGTGGCCGGATGTTTTGTTTCTCCATTCCTTGCCCACTTTGTTGATGTGTGCTTTCATTTGCATTCCAACAGGAACAGCCTTAAGGGAGGGGTAGTGAGGCTGCTTAGAGGTAGGCAGTTGGTGCTCACAGGCCAGCAGGGCCTCCTGGTGCCTCACTAACAGTGCATTTGCACCTGGGGTGCTGGGAAGCCTCTGGGCAGTGCCCATATGGTTTGGAGCTCTGTGACATGGCCAGGTACTAGGCGCCTCCTGCTGACTTGAGCCAGTGTTCCAACTGGAGTTGCCATAGCAAAAAGGGCACAGGGCCCCTTGGGGGTTTGCTGTAAGTTCTCACTAGTTCTCACAGGCCTTCGGGGATGCACAGGATGTGTAGAGCCGCACATCCCTCCCCTGACCATTCTGCTGGGAACGGCTTGGGCCAGGGTCCTAGGCAAATACACTTTCCACCTCCCCTCCTGCTCCATCTTCCCACATCCTGGTTGAACCCGTGTGACACAGCTCCCCACCGCCTCTGCCCTTGCCAGTCCTGGAAGTGGCTGGTGTATGGATCCGCCACCTCTCTCACAATCAACCTCATCTCTCTTGCTCAGAGCATAAGGGAGATACAAGGTTAGCAGGTCAGCGAATCTGGGCATCTCCTTTCTGCGCTAGTGTCTGCTTAACTCTTGTCTTCCCGCTTGCCTTGGCCTCTCTGGCCCAGATCCCTGCCTGCTACTTCCTGCTATTGAGCAGCCAAGGATTATACTGGCTAGAGGCAGGAGCTGGCAATCCTGGTGCCCGTGGCTCACAGACATATGTTTTAGGCTCCTTCAGGAAGCTCTGCTAAGACACCAGGGAAAGGGATATCTGACCCTTCCCTGCCGTGACCAAGGCACACTAGCACCCAGCAATGATATTCATAGGCAGCATCATCACTGTCATGCAGATCTCCAAGAGCAGAGGCAGCTTGGCATCAAGTACGGAGACCTTTGTGTAGAGGACAGCACAAGAGGGGAGCCTTCGCCATATGATTGGTTTCCGGGAACTTCAAAAAACAAGTAACGTGTAAACACTTTGAACTCCCTCTGTCCAACCTCATACCTGACACACTCATGCAACCGCACATGAACAAAAAATTCCTCACAGGCGAGCCGACTCTCTCTCTCTCTCTCTTTCTCTCTCTTCCTCCCCGCCACCCCCACATGCTCACTATAACACACTGTGCCGGGTCCTCCTGGATCTACATCCACATACCTATTTGCACATATGCAGACTTAGGCTTAGGAAGCACACTCTTGTACAGCATCAGGAACACACGCATGTAGGCAAGCAGGGGCACACACACGCACACGTGAGCGCACCCAGTACACAGTGGCTTGGAAGGTGCTAAGGGGTTTTCGAGGACTGTGTCCTACTTGCTCAAGTCCAGGGTGTTGTTCTCGTGGTGGGCGTGGCTAAGGAGCCCAGCGCTGCTTACTGGACAGTCCATTGGCACTTGGGCCTCCCCCTGCTGTCCTCACCAGTCTCCCATTCCCTGAACCATGCAGCTTCGGAGACCTGGGTAGCAACAAACTCTTCGGGAAAGCAATCAAGGCAGAAATGTCAATGTAACAGGACCACATGATTACGCCCCAGTAGTGCCCCAACCAAGGATGGCATTCGTTACCCCTCAGGTCTACACCCTAAAGCCCAGCGCTGCGCGCAGAGAATGGGGCAGGCCTGTGCCCCAGAATCCCTTGCCTCTTCTCCCTTCTACTTGGTCCCAGGGTGGTGGGGCGCCCAACCTGGCCTTCCTAGCCACCACCTGCCATCTGCAGCTGAGTTCCTGAGGCTTGTCCCCTGCACACATACCTCCTTTGCTGATAACTCCCTCCGAGTTCTCTCTCCTAGCCCTCCTGTCCCTGCCTTGCTGCTCTGGACTGCTTTCAACTCACACATGCCTCTGCGTCACTGCCTCTTTGCCTCTGCCTCTGCTTCCCAATTTCCCCCTCCTCCTCTTGAGGTTCACAGGCTGCACACCTCCCCATGCACCTCTTCACTTCTTCTGGGGAAATTACAACTGCCTCACCCTGGCCTAGCCCTTCTTATCTTCTCCAAATCTCCCTCTGCTCTCACCCTCTGCACACCTGGGATCTCTCAGTCCTCTGGTGAACACCAATCCCCATTTATCTAATCTGTTGTCTGCCTGCTCTGTGCCCAAGCCCCTCTGCTCCTTTTCTGTGCACAGGAGGTTTGTGACAAAGGTAGGAGGGAAGCGGCACTCCTTTCCTGCCTTCTGGTTTTATGACTGACATCCGATTGGTCTGGAAACGGCCTCTGCCCCCTTGGCCAAGACCACCTGAAGACCTTGCCTGGCTTGCTAGGCAGCAGCCCTGTGTTTTTCTGAGCAGGAAGGACTGCACATATGCGACCCACTATGCAGAAAAGCCTCCAGGGGGTGGCCGGATGTTTTGTTTCTCCATTCCTTGCCCACTTTGTTGATGTGTGCTTTCATTTGCATTCCAACAGGAACAGCCTTAAGGGAGGGGTAGTGAGGCTGCTTAGAGGTAGGCAGTTGGTGCTCACAGGCCAGCAGGGCCTCCTGGTGCCTCACTAACAGTGCATTTGCACCTGGGGTGCTGGGAAGCCTCTGGGCAGTGCCCATATGGTTTGGAGCTCTGTGACATGGCCAGGTACTAGGCGCCTCCTGCTGACTTGAGCCAGTGTTCCAACTGGAGTTGCCATAGCAAAAAGGGCACAGGGCCCCTTGGGGGTTTGCTGTAAGTTCTCACTAGTTCTCACAGGCCTTCGGGGATGCACAGGATGTGTAGAGCCGCACATCCCTCCCCTGACCATTCTGCTGGGAACGGCTTGGGCCAGGGTCCTAGGCAAATACACTTTCCACCTCCCCTCCTGCTCCATCTTCCCACATCCTGGTTGAACCCGTGTGACACAGCTCCCCACCGCCTCTGCCCTTGCCAGTCCTGGAAGTGGCTGGTGTATGGATCCGCCACCTCTCTCACAATCAACCTCATCTCTCTTGCTCAGAGCATAAGGGAGATACAAGGTTAGCAGGTCAGCGAATCTGGGCATCTCCTTTCTGCGCTAGTGTCTGCTTAACTCTTGTCTTCCCGCTTGCCTTGGCCTCTCTGGCCCAGATCCCTGCCTGCTACTTCCTGCTATTGAGCAGCCAAGGATTATACTGGCTAGAGGCAGGAGCTGGCAATCCTGGTGCCCGTGGCTCACAGACATATGTTTTAGGCTCCTTCAGGAAGCTCTGCTAAGACACCAGGGAAAGGGATATCTGACCCTTCCCTGCCGTGACCAAGGCACACTAGCACCCAGCAATGATATTCATAGGCAGCATCATCACTGTCATGCAGATCTCCAAGAGCAGAGGCAGCTTGGCATCAAGTACGGAGACCTTTGTGTAGAGGACAGCACAAGAGGGGAGCCTTCGCCATATGATTGGTTTCCGGGAACTTCAAAAAACAAGTAACGTGTAAACACTTTGAACTCCCTCTGTCCAACCTCATACCTGACACACTCATGCAACCGCACATGAACAAAAAATTCCTCACAGGCGAGCCGACTCTCTCTCTCTCTCTCTTTCTCTCTCTTCCTCCCCGCCACCCCCACATGCTCACTATAACACACTGTGCCGGGTCCTCCTGGATCTACATCCACATACCTATTTGCACATATGCAGACTTAGGCTTAGGAAGCACACTCCTTGTACAGCATCAGGAACACACGCATGTAGGCAAGCAGGGGCACACACACGCACACGTGAGCGCACCCAGTACACAGTGGCTTGGAAGGTGCTAAGGGGTTTTCGAGGACTGTGTCCTACTTGCTCAAGTCCAGGGTGTTGTTCTCGTGGTGGGCGTGGCTAAGGAGCCCAGCGCTGCTTACTGGACAGTCCATTGGCACTTGGGCCTCCCCCTGCTGTCCTCACCAGTCTCCCATTCCCTGAACCATGCAGCTTCGGAGACCTGGGTAGCAACAAACTCTTCGGGAAAGCAATCAAGGCAGAAATGTCAATGTAACAGGACCACATGATTACGCCCCAGTAGTGCCCCAACCAAGGATGGCATTCGTTACCCCTCAGGTCTACACCCTAAAGCCCAGCGCTGCGCGCAGAGAATGGGGCAGGCCTGTGCCCCAGAATCCCTTGCCTCTTCTCCCTTCTACTTGGTCCCAGGGTGGTGGGGCGCCCAACCTGGCCTTCCTAGCCACCACCTGCCATCTGCAGCTGAGTTCCTGAGGCTTGTCCCCTGCACACATACCTCCTTTGCTGATAACTCCCTCCGAGTTCTCTCTCCTAGCCCTCCTGTCCCTGCCTTGCTGCTTTGGACTGCTTTCAACTCGCACATGCCTCTGCGTCACTGCCTCTTTGCCTCTGCCTCTGCTTCCCAATTTCCCCCTCCTCCTCTTGAGGTTCACAGGCTGCACACCTCCCCATGCACCTCTTCACTTCTTCTGGGGAAATTACAACTGCCTCACCCTGGCCTAGCCCTTCTTATCTTCTCCAAATCTCCCTCTGCTCTCACCCTCTGCACACCTGGGATCTCTCAGTCCTCTGGTGAACACCAATCCCCATTTATCTAATCTGTTGTCTGCCTGCTCTGTGCCCAAGCCCCTCTGCTCCTTTTCTGTGCACAGGAGGTTTGTGACAAAGGTAGGAGGGAAGCGGCACTCCTTTCCTGCCTTCTGGTTTTATGACTGACATCCGATTGGTCTGGAAACGGCCTCTGCCCCCTTGGCCAAGACCACCTGAAGACCTTGCCTGGCTTGCTAGGCAGCAGCCCTGTGTTTTTCTGAGCAGGAAGGACTGCACATATGCGACCCACTATGCAGAAAAGCCTCCAGGGGGTGGCCGGATGTTTTGTTTCTCCATTCCTTGCCCACTTTGTTGATGTGTGCTTTCATTTGCATTCCAACAGGAACAGCCTTAAGGGAGGGGTAGTGAGGCTGCTTAGAGGTAGGCAGTTGGTGCTCACAGGCCAGCAGGGCCTCCTGGTGCCTCACTAACAGTGCATTTGCACCTGGGGTGCTGGGAAGCCTCTGGGCAGTGCCCATATGGTTTGGAGCTCTGTGACATGGCCAGGTACTAGGCGCCTCCTGCTGACTTGAGCCAGTGTTCCAACTGGAGTTGCCATAGCAAAAAGGGCACAGGGCCCCTTGGGGGTTTGCTGTAAGTTCTCACTAGTTCTCACAGGCCTTCGGGGATGCACAGGATGTGTAGAGCCGCACATCCCTCCCCTGACCATTCTGCTGGGAACGGCTTGGGCCAGGGTCCTAGGCAAATACACTTTCCACCTCCCCTCCTGCTCCATCTTCCCACATCCTGGTTGAACCCGTGTGACACAGCTCCCCACCGCCTCTGCCCTTGCCAGTCCTGGAAGTGGCTGGTGTATGGATCCGCCACCTCTCTCACAATCAACCTCATCTCTCTTGCTCAGAGCATAAGGGAGATACAAGGTTAGCAGGTCAGCGAATCTGGGCATCTCCTTTCTGCGCTAGTGTCTGCTTAACTCTTGTCTTCCCGCTTGCCTTGGCCTCTCTGGCCCAGATCCCTGCCTGCTACTTCCTGCTATTGAGCAGCCAAGGATTATACTGGCTAGAGGCAGGAGCTGGCAATCCTGGTGCCCGTGGCTCACAGACATATGTTTTAGGCTCCTTCAGGAAGCTCTGCTAAGACACCAGGGAAAGGGATATCTGACCCTTCCCTGCCGTGACCAAGGCACACTAGCACCCAGCAATGATATTCATAGGCAGCATCATCACTGTCATGCAGATCTCCAAGAGCAGAGGCAGCTTGGCATCAAGTACGGAGACCTTTGTGGAGCGGACAGCACAAGAGGGGAGACTTCGCCATATGATTGGTTTCCGGGAACTTCAAAAAACAAGTAACGTGTAAACACTTTGAACTCCCTCTGTCCAACCTCATACCTGACACACTCATGCAACCGCACATGAACAAAAAATTCCTCACAGGCGAGCCGACTCTCTCTCTCTCTCTCTTTCTCTCTCTTCCTCCCCGCCACCCCAACATGCTCACTATAACACACTGTGCCGGGTCCTCCTGGATCTACATCCACATACCTATTTGCACATATGCAGACTTAGGGTTAGGAAGCACACTCCTTTACAGCATCAGGAACACACGCATGTAGGCAAGCAGGGGCACACACACGCACACGTGAGCGCACCCAGTACACAGTGGCTTGGAAGGTGCTAAGGGGTTTTCGAGGACTGTGTCCTACTTGCTCAAGTCCAGGGTGTTGTTCTCGTGGTGGGCGTGGCTAAGGAGCCCAGCGCTGCTTACTGGACAGTCCATTGGCACTTGGGCCTCCCCCTGCTGTCCTCACCAGTCTCCCATTCCCTGAACCATGCAGCTTCGGAGACCTGGGTAGCAACAAACTCTTCGGGAAAGCAATCAAGGCAGAAATGTCAATGTAACAGGACCACATGATTACGCCCCAGTAGTGCCCCAACCAAGGATGGCATTCGTTACACCTCAGGTCTACACCCTAAAGCACAGCGCTGCGCGCAGAGAATGGGGCAGGCCTGTGCCCCAGAATCCCTTGCCTCTTCTCCCTTCTACTTGCTCCCAGGGTGGTGGGGCGCCCAACCTGGCCTTCCTAGCCACCACCTGCCATCTGCAGCTGAGTTCCTGAGGCTTGTCCCCTGCACACATACCTCCTTTGCTGATAACTCCCTCCGAGTTCTCTCTCCTAGCCCTCCTGTCCCTGCCTTGCTGCTTTGGACTGCTTTCAACTCGCACATGCCTCTGCGTCACTGCCTCTTTGCCTCTGCCTCTGCTTCCCAATTTCCCCCTCCTCCTCTTGAGGTTCACAGGCTGCACACCTCCCCATGCACCTCTTCACTTCTTCTGGGGAAATTACAACTGCCTCACCCTGGCCTAGCCCTTCTTATCTTCTCCAAATCTCCCTCTGCTCTCACCCTCTGCACACCTGGGATCTCTCAGTCCTCTGGTGAACACCAATCCCCATTTATCTAATCTGTTGTCTGCCTGCTCTGTGCCCAAGCCCCTCTGCTCCTTTTGTGTGCACAGGAGGTTTGTGACAAAGGTAGGAGGGAAGCGGCACTCCTTTCCTGCCTTCTGGTTTTATGACTGACATCCGATTGGTCTGGAAACGGCCTCTGCCCCCTTGGCCAAGACCACCTGAAGACCTTGCCTGGCTTGCTAGGCAGCAGCCCTGTGTTTTTCTGAGCAGGAAGGACTGCACATATGCGACCCACTATGCAGAAAAGCCTCCAGGGGGTGGCCGGATGTTTTGTTTCTCCATTCCTTGCCCACTTTGTTGATGTGTGCTTTCATTTGCATTCCAACAGGAACAGCCTTAAGGGAGGGGTAGTGAGGCTGCTTAGAGGTAGGCAGTTGGTGCTCACAGGCCAGCAGGGCCTCCTGGTGCCTCACTAACAGTGCATTTGCACCTGGGGTGCTGGGAAGCCTCTGGGCAGTGCCCATATGGTTTGGAGCTCTGTGACATGGCCAGGTACTAGGCGCCTCCTGCTGACTTGAGCCAGTGTTCCAACTGGAGTTGTCATAGCACAAAGGGCACAGGGCCCCTTGGGGGTTTGCTGTAAGTTCTCACTAGTTCTCACAGGCCTTCGGGGATGCACAGGATGTGTAGAGCCGCACATCCCTCCCCTGACCATTCTGCTGGGAACGGCTTGGGCCAGGGTCCTAGGCAAATACACTTTCCACCTCCCCTCCTGCTCCATCTTCCCACATCCTGGTTGAACCCGTGGGACACAGCTCCCCACCGCCTCTGCCCTTGCCAGTCCTGGAAGTGGCTGGTGTATGGATCCGCCACCTCTCTCACAATCAACCTCATCTCTCTTGCTCAGAGCATAAGGGAGATACAAGGTTAGCAGGTCAGCGAATCTGGGCATCTCCTTTCTGCGCTAGTGTCTGCTTAACTCTTGTCTTCCCGCTTGCCTTGGCCTCTCTGGCCCAGATCCCTGCCTGCTACTTCCTGCTATTGAGCAGCCAAGGATTATACTGGCTAGAGGCAGGAGCTGGCAATCCTGGTGCCCGTGGCTCACAGACATATGTTTTAGGCTCCTTCAGGAAGCTCTGCTAAGACACCAGGGAAAGGGATATCTGACCCTTCCCTGCCGTGACCAAGGCACACTAGCACCCAGCAATGATATTCATAGGCAGCATCATCACTGTCATGCAGATCTCCAAGAGCAGAGGCAGCTTGGCATCAAGTACGGAGACCTTTGTGTAGAGGACAGCACAAGAGGGGAGCCTTCGCCATATGATTGGTTTCCGGGAACTTCAAAAAACAAGTAACGTGTAAACACTTTGAACTCCCTCTGTCCAACCTCATACCTGACACACTCCTGCAACCGCACATGAACAAAAAATTCCTCACAGGCGAGCCGACTCTCTCTCTCTCTCTTTCTCTCTCTTCCTCCCCGCCACCCCCACATGCTCACTATAACACACTGTGCCGGGTCCTCCTGGATCTACATCCACATACCTATTTGCACATATGCAGACTTAGGCTTAGGAAGCACACTCCTTTACAGCATCAGGAACACACGCATGTAGGCAAGCAGGGGCACACACACGCACACGTGAGCGCACCCAGTACACAGTGGCTTGGAAGGTGCTAAGGGGTTTTCGAGGACTGTGTCCTACTTGCTCAAGTCCAGGGTGTTGTTCTCGTGGTGGGCGTGGCTAAGGAGCCCAGCGCTGCTTACTGGACAGTCCATTGGCACTTGGGCCTCCCCCTGCTGTCCTCACCAGTCTCCCATTCCCTGAACCATGCAGCTTCGGAGACCTGGGTAGCAACAAACTCTTCGGGAAAGCAATCAAGGCAGAAATGTCAATGTAACAGGACCACATGATTACGCCCCAGTAGTGCCCCAACCAAGGATGGCATTCGTTACCCCTCAGGTCTACACCCTAAAGCCCAGCGCTGCGCGCAGAGAATGGGGCAGGCCTGTGCCCCAGAATCCCTTGCCTCTTCTCCCTTCTACTTGGTCCCAGGGTGGTGGGGCGCCCAACCTGGCCTTCCTAGCCACCACCTGCCATCTGCAGCTGAGTTCCTGAGGCTTGTCCCCTGCACACATACCTCCTTTGCTGATAACTCCCTCCGAGTTCTCTCTCCTAGCCCTCCTGTCCCTGCCTTGCTGCTCTGGACTGCTTTCAACTCACACATGCCTCTGCGTCACTGCCTCTTTGCCTCTGCCTCTGCTTCCCAATTTCCCCCTCCTCCTCTTGAGGTTCACAGGCTGCACACCTCCCCATGCACCTCTTCACTTCTTCTGGGGAAATTACAACTGCCTCACCCTGGCCTAGCCCTTCTTATCTTCTCCAAATCTCCCTCTGCTCTCACCCTCTGCACACCTGGGATCTCTCAGTCCTCTGGTGAACACCAATCCCCATTTATCTAATCTGTTGTCTGCCTGCTCTGTGCCCAAGCCCCTCTGCTCCTTTTGTGTGCACAGGAGGTTTGTGACAAAGGTAGGAGGGAAGCGGCACTCCTTTCCTGCCTTCTGGTTTTATGACTGACATCCGATTGGTCTGGAAACGGCCTCTGCCCCCTTGGCCAAGACCACCTGAAGACCTTGCCTGGCTTGCTAGGCAGCAGCCCTGTGTTTTTCTGAGCAGGAAGGACTGCACATATGCGACCCACTATGCAGAAAAGCCTCCAGGGGGTGGCCGGATGTTTTGTTTCTCCATTCCTTGCCCACTTTGTTGATGTGTGCTTTCATTTGCATTCCAACAGGAACAGCCTTAAGGGAGGGGTAGTGAGGCTGCTTAGAGGTAGGCAGTTGGTGCTCACAGGCCAGCAGGGCCTCCTGGTGCCTCACTAACAGTGCATTTGCACCTGGGGTGCTGGGAAGCCTCTGGGCAGTGCCCATATGGTTTGGAGCTCTGTGACATGGCCAGGTACTAGGCGCCTCCTGCTGACTTGAGCCAGTGTTCCAACTGGAGTTGCCATAGCAAAAAGGGCACAGGGCCCCTTGGGGGTTTGCTGTAAGTTCTCACTAGTTCTCACAGGCCTTCGGGGATGCACAGGATGTGTAGAGCCGCACATCCCTCCCCTGACCATTCTGCTGGGAACGGCTTGGGCCAGGGTCCTAGGCAAATACACTTTCCACCTCCCCTCCTGCTCCATCTTCCCACATCCTGGTTGAACCCGTGGGACACAGCTCCCCACCGCCTCTGCCCTTGCCAGTCCTGGAAGTGGCTGGTGTATGGATCTGCCACCTCTCTCACAATCAACCTCATCTCTCTTGCTCAGAGCATAAGGGAGATACAAGGTTAGCAGGTCAGCGAATATGGGCATCTCCTTTCTGCGCTAGTGTCTGCTTAACTCTTGTCTTCCCGCTTGCCTTGGCCTCTCTGGCCCAGATCCCTGCCTGCTACTTCCTGCTATTGAGCAGCCAAGGATTATACTGGCTAGAGGCAGGAGCTGGCAATCCTGGTGCCCGTGGCTCACAGACATATGTTTTAGGCTCCTTCAGGAAGCTCTGCTAAGACACCAGGGAAAGGGATATCTGACCCTTCCCTGCCGTGACCAAGGCACACTAGCACCCAGCAATGATATTCATAGGCAGCATCATCACTGTCATGCACATCTCCAAGAGCAGAGCCAGGTTGGCATCAAGTACGGAGACCTTTGTGTAGAGGACAGCACAAGAGGGGAGCCTTCGCCATATGATTGGTTTCCGGGAACTTCAAAAAACAAGTAACGTGTAAACACTTTGAACTCCCTCTGTCCAACCTCATACCTGACACACTCCTGCAACCGCACATGAACAAAAAATTCCTCACAGGCGAGCCGACTCTCTCTCTCTCTCTTTCTCTCTCTTCCTCCCCGCCACCCCCACATGCTCACTATAACACACTGTGCCGGGTCCTCCTGGATCTACATCCACATACCTATTTGCACATATGCAGACTTAGGCTTAGGAAGCACACTCTTGTACAGCATCAGGAACGCACGCATGTAGGCAAGCAGGGGCACACACACGCACACGTGAGCGCACCCAGTACACAGTGGCTTGGAAGGTGCTAAGGGGTTTTCGAGGACTGTGTCCTACTTGCTCAAGTCCAGGGTGTTGTTCTCGTGGTGGGCGTGGCTAAGGAGCCCAGCGCTGCTTACTGGACAGTCCATTGGCACTTGGGCCTCCCCCTGCTGTCCTCACCAGTCTCCCATTCCCTGAACCATGCAGCTTCGGAGACCTGGGTAGCAACAAACTCTTCGGGAAAGCAATCAAGGCAGAAATGTCAATGTAACAGGACCACATGATTACGCCCCAGTAGTGCCCCAACCAAGGATGGCATTCGTTACCCCTCAGGTCTACACCCTAAAGCACAGCGCTGCGCGCAGAGAATGGGGCAGGCCTGTGCCCCAGAATCCCTTGCCTCTTCTCCCTTCTACTTGGTCCCAGGGTGGTGGGGCGCCCAACCTGGCCTTCCTAGCCACCACCTGCCATCTGCAGCTGAGTTCCTGAGGCTTGTCCCCTGCACACATACCTCCTTTGCTGATAACTCCCTCCGAGTTCTCTCTCCTAGCCCTCCTGTCCCTGCCTTGCTGCTCTGGACTGCTTTCAACTCGCACATGCCTCTGCGTCACTGCCTCTTTGCCTCTGCCTCTGCTTCCCAATTTCCCCCTCCTCCTCTTGAGGTTCACAGGCTGCACACCTCCCCATGCACCTCTTCACTTCTTCTGGGGAAATTACAACTGCCTCACCCTGGCCTAGCCCTTCTTATCTTCTCCAAATCTCCCTCTGCTCTCACCCTCTGCACACCTGGGATCTCTCAGTCCTCTGGTGAACACCAATCCCCATTTATCTAATCTGTTGTCTGCCTGCTCTGTGCCCAAGCCCCTCTGCTCCTTTTGTGTGCACAGGAGGTTTGTGACAAAGGTAGGAGGGAAGCGGCACTCCTTTCCTGCCTTCTGGTTTTATGACTGACATCCGATTGGTCTGGAAACGGCCTCTGCCCCCTTGGCCAAGACCACCTGAAGACCTTGCCTGGCTTGCTAGGCAGCAGCCCTGTGTTTTTCTGAGCAGGAAGGACTGCACATATGCGACCCACTATGCAGAAAAGCCTCCAGGGGGT
>NW_025961580.1:0-57831 GCF_023159225.1 Perognathus longimembris pacificus | reverse complement strand
TAGAAAACCAAAAGAAAATTTTCTTTTAAGAACCCCAAATAATTCATCAAAGCTATGTTTAGCAGATTTGCGTTAGCAATGGCAGAGACAAGGAAATAACAGCTGCTATTTGTGGCTTGATCCCTGTCATACCTGACTGTCTCTAAGAGAGTAACTTGGCTCGTCACTATGGCTACAGAATTCTACTTCAGGTTGTGTTCTTTGGATCTTCCATGAAGTATGCATAAAGCAGGCATATTTACAGAAAGGTTTCTCTGTCCAGCCAATGAAGAACGATGGGAATGGATACACCATTCAAGTGATAAGAACTCATTCATCAGTACCATTGGCCTCCTCAGCCTATTAGGTGTTGAAAAGATATGTCCCAGCCATCCCAGAGGACCATGCAGAGATCATCACAGACAGGAGAAAAGGTTCAAAAGGAGGTTTATAAGTGGGGCCATAGTTCCCATGGGAGAGGGAGCTACATGGTGTCTGCACCTTATCCAGGTGGCAGCTTCTCTCTCTGGGGGTAAAGGGGAAGTAGATAGGTAGTGAGTAGGAGTGGCTCATTAGGTATGGGTGGATCTGGGGGCTAGTGGGAGGAGCTGAGGACCTGAGGCTAAGGAAATGCAAACAGGTATAAGAACCTCTGTGGTGTCATCCATGTAGAATAGGAAATGAAGAAAGCCACCTTGGCTTTTTCATTAACATGTTACACAATCTTGTGCAAATCATTTCCACATATGGCTTTTTACAAACTGGTCATATCATTGTAAGTAAGAGCTGGGCAATAACGACTTAGCATCTTAGTCAATTCTCTACCTAGCATAAATTCTAAACAGTACCAGATTTTGGGATTATTTTTTGGGGGAGCAAATAAGGCAGACTTGCCCTGTATCCTCATGGAGTTTCTAGTTCCATGAAGATGACACCAAATGTTAATTTGAAAAGGACTTTCCATGTGGGATAAGCAAAATCAAGAGGCGTACATTTTGGAGCATATAACCTAAATCTATGAAATGTTTACAATATGGGAAATTGTTTAAATGGTTTGGTGGTAGAGAAAGAAAACTATACTTATGTTTCAGAAATTCATAATAGAAGAAAATATGGCTCCTGAGAAAATCTGTAGGAATGGATACAAAGTTTGTTGGTTGCCTTTTGAATTTCTAAGAATTGATGGATAGGTAGATAAAGGTACACTGGTAGCTGATCTGCTGATATTCCAAATGAAAGAAACATGATATATTTTTTTCTTGGTCATGGGGCTTGAACTCTGGGCCTGGGCTCTGTCCCTGAGCTCTTCAGCTCTACCACCTGAGCCACTTTCTAAACATGATTTTTAATATAGAATGGACAGCCTGTTCTATATTATGATAGTCTATTCTATTCTATGAATAGTGAGATTAAAGTTGAGAACTTCTTGTGTGGAGTGTTTAACAGCTACAGGTAAAAAGTGAGACTAGAAGCCATCTGGTGGTGGCTCAGTTATAATTCTAGCTTCTTAGGAGATTGCAATCTGAAGGTTGAGATTCAAAGCCAGCCTAGGCAGGAATTTCCATGAGTCTCTCACCTTCAATAGCCACCAAAAAGCCAAAGTAGAGCTGTGGCTCAAGTGATGGAAAGCCAGCCTTGAGCAAAAAAGTTAAGGGGCATTGCCCCAGGCCCTGAGTTCAAGCCCTAGTATGAGCATACACAGAAAGTAGATACTTCTTAAGGTATCCTCTATACTTATGAAATGACTATTTACAAAATGGGAGTAAATGCCAACAAGCGCAAGTACCCCCTCATTCCCAAGTGGGAGCAGTACAGATCCTGGTGATGGATTGAGTTCGCCCCAGTATGGTGATGGACGTAAATGGTCACGCTTGCTTTGAGATAGAGCATTCTTCCCCCTGGTGTCAGAGCCTTTGTGTTCCTTTGCTAATCCAGTGGATTTGAGCATATAAAACTCCATGTCTTGCTGTATACATTTTCAATGATATAGAGAACAGAAACAGTTTTACCTTAAGAAACTTGAATAAGCAACTTGAGATGGTGAATGTTATGGAAATTAAAATGGCAGATATTCTCCACTTCCTGTGACACAGAACAGGGCACAGTGATGAGGGTGCCCCCACGAATGTCCCCAGTAAGTCTTTCTGAGGCCTAATGAATCCAACACGCTGGACATGACATGCTCAGTGACTTTTCTGCTGAGAGTGGACAAGGACAAGTTGCCTTTTGAAGGGGTGTTCTTGTTCTCTTTTGTCTGCCTTGTTTAGAAATGAAGAAGCTAATTCTTCCAATTCTTGCTCTGTGATGCTTGGCTTGGAACTTGAGGCCTTTTCCTTGCTTCATTTTAAACCACTCCTCCAGTTCCTTTTTTTTTTTTTTTTTTTTTTTTTTTGGCTTTTGAGTTATCTTTGGATAGTCTTTTGGGCTGGCCAGCCTCCCCTTCCTCTATCTCTTCCACCTTTCTCCCTTTTCCTCTGCCCTTTTCACTCTTCTTCCCCTTTAACTCCTCCTCCCCTCCCTCCCCTGCTTTTCATTTGATCAGGTGGTCTCAAGACTGTGCTCCTCCCTACCTCTGTTCCCCAGTATCTGGGAAACAGAAGTGTGCCACGATGTCTGGCTTCCTTTCCCTTTCTCACTGTAGTAATTCCGTTGGTAATTATGTAAAAGGATACCAATACTATATGGAATTTCAATTCACTGTACCTTATTCGATGTGTGGGAGCAAGCATTCTTTCAAGGCCACAGTCTGCTCTGCTTCTGATTGCTTTGTAAGGGTGTAAAATCAACACTGTGACATGACCAAAATGGAAGCCATCCAAGACCTATCATGAAAAACTGTTTGGGTGCCCTCCTTACCATGTTAGAGACTTTCTGGGGTGGTTTGGTGGAAGTGGAGAATGTGAAAACTGTTTATGGATGACTCTGAGCTGCAGGCTGAAACCTGAAACCCAGGATATGACTGGCTACACCTAGAAGCATTGCTACCTGACCTGGCTTGCCAAGATGGGTGAAGTTTGGTGGGGTGGTTTAAAGTGCCATGGAATTTCACAATGCCCCCATCCCTCCCCAATTTGTGTTAACAATGGTGATTCTTACGTGGAGATAGGAGAACTGAGCTAAATAGGAGTTCACTGCTCCACCAGTTTCTTCCCAATTGAATTGCGAGCTATCCCTTGTCTTCTTTGGTGATGGACAAAATCAGTAGAGAAAGCAAATAGTTTCTCCAACCCATCAGCTCTAAGATACCTGAAATGCAGTCAATGTTGCCCTTGTGTATAGTAGATACAGCCACAGCCATGAACTTTGGGCTAGTATTCCAACAGCTAGAATAAGTGGAATTAATACTGTCATTCAACTTACTGTGGAACTTCTTCCCCTCAAAATTTGGAATTTCTATGAGTACAGGATAATTTGGAATTGCGATGACACTTCTGACGTCATTGCATCCAGAGATGTCACTGCCTCTTCAGTTGAAGGCCTTATTCTCTTCACGAATGGTAGTTGAAATGTATTCATTTCCCTTCATAATGTGTTCCTTACATTGATCACTAGATTCATGCAGTTTTTGTTATAAGGGCATACTTATAGGCTCTTGACACCTAAAATGTAAAAAAAATTATAATTTCAATTTATAGGCGTTCTGGTCTTCATTATGGACATGAAGCTTTAATTCTTGTATTTAAAATATATTCACACGTTATAAAATACAATGATCATATTTACTCTAATTGAGTAAATTGTAGCAAGCTCTGGCTTGTACATTATGGTATAACTGGGAGTCAGAATATATGTCTAGATAGTCTTCTTTGTTATCGGTTCCTCTCGCCTCTTCTCCCACTCTTCTCACCTCTTTTCCTCCTCTTCCTTTCCCTTTTCTTCCAAAAGAGCTCAATGTTCCTCACTGAAAGTGAGGAACATATTCCTTAATCTGTTAGCACTAGAAAGTTGGGGAAATGCACAATGTAACCCACTGTGATATACATCACAAACATCAACATCTCTCACCCCATCCGTCTGCCTTAAAGTCTGAGATTTTTTTAAAGCCTTTAAGTCATCCCAGTTTTTGACATGTTTCTGTGCATTTTTTCATTTTTCTTTGTGCTTTTTTACTTTTTGGTGCCTGCACCAGGGCTTGTACACAGGTCCTGAGTGCTATCCCTTAGCCTTTGCACTCAAGGATAGTGGTCTACCACTTGAACCACAGCTCTGTTTCCTGATTTTTTGGTGATTAATTGTAGATAAGAGACTTTCTGGTGCATGCTTTCTTTGAACCTTGATTCTCAGAAATCATTCTCTTGAGGATTACAGACATGAGCCACTGGCACCTTGCTCCTTTGAGCTTTTATTCTTCACAAATACGCACATAGAGTCTTGTCAACAAGTTGCTGCTGCCATTAACTTTTTAATATAGTTATTGTTAACCACTAGAGTTTTGTTGAGCAGTTAATGTTTAGCTGGCCAAATAGTATCTGCAACATAACTTTCCCCCAAATTACAATGTCCCTTAGTATCTGAAGTGGGTTGGCTCTACAACCCATGTGGCTAATGAAGTTCTTTTTATATAAAACCGTATAATATTTGCATATAAACTACAAACATCCTTCATATACTTTGTCTTCTCTAGATTGCTTACAGTAAGTAATATAATTGAAATAATGTGTAACTAGATTTTATACCATATTATAGGGCATTATGACAAGAAAACAGTGTGAATGTGTTTTAGTACAGATGCACTGCTTTTCCCTTAAAGATGTACAATCTGTAATTGGTTGAATTTGCATATGCAGAGTATTTATTTGTGCATTATTTATAGAAACTATGCTGTAAGAAAGTTGGTCTTGGTAAAATGATGATGGTTCTATGTTGAAACTGAAATGGAATCCAGGAGGAGACTGTGAGTTTTGTGTCCTGCATTTAAATGACAGGCAAGATCTTGAGAAATTACTAATATTGTAGCCAATATTGACTGAGAAATCCAATGCATTTCACAGAGAGAGTGTAAATCTGGCCACATTGTAACGAGTACAACAGAAGGAAAATTGAAAGACTATCTTGTTCCCATTGAAATGAATGTCCACTGTCATCAGGTGTTTGAGCAGGGAGTTGTGGATAGCTCTTTGGCCAAGCAAAGCACATTTTATAGGTGTCTGGTAGGACATGCAATAGAATGACACAGCAGCTCTACAAGCTATTGAGCTTTGTTGAGTGATAGTTTTCCCTTCCGTATATCGTTTCAAACTATGGGCTTCAAGGAAGTCTGCAACATAAAAATGACTTTTTGTTTTGACAGACCTGGGGCTTGAACTCAGGGCCTGGGCACTGAGCTTTTGCTCAAGGCTGGCACTCAGCTCTACTCTGAACTATCTGTTGGTTGGAGCTAAGTGTCTTGTGGACTTTTCCTGCCCAGGCTTGCTTTGAACTGTGATCCTCAGATCTCATTTCTGAGTAGCTAGGATTGTAGGCATAGGCCACCAGTACCTGACTTCCTGACTTTTTCTCCTCTGTCCTTTGTCCTCCTCCTCAGGCCCCCTTCCTTCCTTCCTCCTCCTTTTTTCATCTTTCTTCTTTTTTCCCCTTTTCTTCATTGCTTTGCTTTCTGAGAGAATTCAATGATCAGCCAACCATGAAATGGGAAAGTGGACCAAATAAGGCTGGATAATTTATTTGAGCCAAACAGAGGTATTATAATCTATTAAAAATATTTAGCCAAACACACTGTATTCGTGACTTTATCTCATAACCCTGCAGATTGTCTGGTAGTTGCCCAGGACCTGAGGCAGGAAGGCGGACCCATGTGCCTGAACTTTCCAGTCATGTCTTTGCAACTGGTAGTTTTTAATAAAAGAAAAACTCTAACATTGTGAAATTACATCAGTGAAGAAACCATAGCTTTTTATGTTCTTGTATATGCTTTTCTTCTGTGCAATGTTATTCAATGCCCTAAATTTCAGCTACTTTTGAGATATTTTCTTGAATGTTGAGATTAGTCTGGAAATCAGGCTAGGAATAAATGAAGTGCTGGTGTGGTAATAAAATTTATGTACCATTTTATGAATATGAAAATGTCTAATTGTTATAACACAAGGTATCTTTGGATTAAGAAGTCTAGGACATTTTATTCTTTTACACCTTTTTTTTAAAGCAGGAAAACCTTTGGTTCTACCATCAGTCTTGAAGCAGAAATCCCAGAAAAAAGAATTTTATAATCAGTCACAAAGAATTCCTACACGCATCATGTATCCCTTCCTCATCATTTCCCATTTCTTAGGAGTCTCCACATTGTTTAATTGTAATCATGTGCAACTAGCATTTTAAAGCTTCACACTGCTTTCACATTTATGGGATATGATGAGAAGATTAAGAATGGTTGAAACTCAAGAGTAAATACAGGAAACTTAAGAGTAGATGTAGAAATGTGACTCCACCAGGCTTTCATGGAGCACACATTACCCCAGTGGGCTTCATGTTGTGGCCATCCATGTATAGAAGAACAAACTAGAAGGTGCACTCTCCCAAACAACCCTCATTCTAGTCAGGCCCCTCTCCTGTACTCTGCTTTGCAATTCTGTAGCAGGAATCTAAACTCTGGTTTCCTTCCATTGCATTGGTGTTGTTTGACCTGACTTTCCCTCAGCTTGGAACTTACGCATATGGGACTCAGGTGGCAGGGCCCTGCCTTTCAGGGCCTGCACTAGTATTCAATCTATTGTGGAGCAGAGGGATGTTCATGACCCATAGCAAAACTCCTCCTACGTCCCATAAAGTGACATGTTGTTTCTATTAAGGGATCATATTCTTAAGTGAAATCATGACCAGTCATGATGGCATGGAAGTATACAGAGGCCAAGTGACTGTGTGTTACTTTAATTACCAAAGAAGTAACTATTATGATTCCATAATGGTTCAAAGAAGAATTTTAAGACTGAAACAGTGGTTTTATTGTTTCTTTAGTTCAGAAGTAATTGAAATGGAATATGTAAATCGAGTCAAAGTGGACTTTTCCAAGTGAGAAAGAGAACTCAATTGCACTTCGAAAGAAACTATATGACTATAGCAAGAAAGACATCGCCAATTAACAAATATTTATTTTCCTTTGCTATTCTCTGCTATTTATCCTGTTACATAGTAGTGGAATGAATTAGGAAGAGAGTGATGTAGAGTGCATGGTTTTCCATTGCAACACAAACTCTATCTATCTATCTATCTATCTATCTATCTATCTATCTATCTACCTACCTACCTACCTACCTACCTATATTTTTGCTGTTCCCGGGGTTTGAACTCAGGCTTGGACACAGTCCCTGAGCTTTTTTTGCTTAAGGCTAGCACTCTGTCACTTGAGCAATAGCTCTACTTCCAGCTTTTTGGTGGTTAATTGAAGAGAAGAGTCTCACAGAGTTTTCCTGTCCAGGCTGGGTTAGAACCTCGATCCTCAGATCTCAGCCTCCTGAATAGCTAGGATTATTGGCTACAGCCACTGGCTTCCAGCTTACTTTCCCTATAGTCTTAAACTATATAGGAATCAACTCTTTGGTAAGCTTTTTTCCATTTTTATGTTTATATTACTAATGATTATTTTGTCTCTATTTTCCTATCTTATGATTATTTAATTATAAGACAATTGTTTATTTTTTATTTGATTAGTTATTTAAAGGACGGGTCTTTGGGGCTTTATATCATAGGATCCAAAGGTAGCACTAATGTCTGTGAACCTTAAAATTATACTACCACTTTTTTGATGACCAAAGCTCATTAGAAACTGGAGCCTGTGGCTCAGGCCTGTAATCCCAGATCCTCATGAGTTTGGAGGATTGTGCTTTGAAACCCGCCCTGGGTAGGGAAGTCCATGACATCCATCCTCCATGAACCACCAAAGTACCCGAAATTGTGCTATTTCTCATGGGTAGCAGGCCAGCATGGAGTGACAAAGCTAAGGGACATAGCCCAGTCTCTGAGTTCAATTTTCAGTGCTGGCTCAAAAACCAAAACCCCACCAAACACAAATGACCTGAAGGACTCTAGTCCCTGTGCGTAGGAACTAATAATTTGTCCTACTACTGTGAAGGGAAGAGCTTCTGAGTTCTTACAAAAACTATCTTTAAGTATTTGTGCAAAGGAGTTGCCATTTGACAAAGCAGTTTATGAATATGGCCCATCTTAACCCACCTCACCCCTTTCAACATTCTTGCCCCTCCTTCCTCTGCCCAGCCCTTCCGTTTTCTTACTTTTGTAGTATGTACAATGAATTCTTGACTACAATTCCCCCCTTCCCCCTTCATTTGTCCCGCGCTCTTCCCTTGCCCCCACTTGATGAGCTGCTGTTTTTCACCCTTATGCTTTGGGAAGTAATGATAAGCACCACCCCCCCCGCCGCCAGTACTTCCTCAGAACTTTCTAGATTCCTAAGAGTGGTCATTGTAAATGTCTAACACAAGAATAAATAGGATAGCAATATATGAGAGGGTTAAAGACATGCTTTAATCATAATCTTTGTGATTCGAATAAAGAAATGTTGTTGAATAAAGACACTGCACATTCCTGTTGGATATTTCTCACAGAGTGAACACAGTGCTGTCCCAACTCTTTTACTATATTTAAGTTTTTGGCTCATCACTGGTATTTGTTTCATAATCTAACAAAAAGATCACGTGTCTCTTGCTAGCAAAAGCTGCAGAGGAGGGAATGCTTATTCTATGAGTAGAGAGAGAAGGAAGGCTGGAGAGATGTTTGTGCTTGTGGAGAAGCTTATTTTTTTTTTTTTTTAATAAACGCAGGCCATGTTTGCCACCTCCCGAATTTTTGCGCTACTCTTTTCGCTGTCCTAGCTTTGACTTAGTTTGTTTTATGTTCTCGTTTGGTTATTTCCTTGAACATCCCATCTAATTTACATCTTATTCATTTTTGTGTTGCAGCTTCTGACAACTGTCTTGAGTCCACACTTCTCTAGATTTTTATACCTAGCAGCCATTTGGCTTCTACTTTTCCTGATCTCTCTCTTCCTCTCTCACTACCTGTGCCTAATGTTGAGGTTATAGTATCCAAAATAGCTCAGGCCTCAGCCACCTTGGTGTGTTCATGCTATCTGTCCCTACCTGCCTCAGTGTCTGTACCTTTTCGCTGGTTTCACTCAGATTATGGCCAGAGATTGGCTGAAGTAAATAACAGGAAGGAAGAAAGGAAATGTATGGTGATTAGCAGTTCTTTGAGGGAAATGTTTACCTTTATTCACAAACAGTGTATGTGTTGGTAGTTTTCCTATTGCCAGAGAAGAGAGTGTTGATTCTAAATGTTAGTTTTTAACATGAGAATCTTAAGCATTATATGTTATAACTCTCAGAAATGTTAGGTGTTTCAGAATCATTAAAAAATATTTATTGTCTTTTTTCTCCTTTATTGTCAAAGTGAAGTACAGAGGGGTTACAGTTTCATATATATGCAGTGAGTACATTTCTTGTCAAATATGTTAGCTCCTCCTCCCCTCCACATGCCTACCTCTTCCCTCCTGCTTCCCCTTCCACCCACGAGTTGTACGGTTGGTTTACACCAAATGGTTTTGTGAGTATTGTGTTTGGAGTTGTTTGTATTTTTATCCTTTGTCTATTGATTTTGATATTTACTTTCTCTTCCCTAGCTCTAATACACGTATATACAGTATCCAGGGTGCTCAGATGAGATACAGTGATAGTGGGGGTAAAACCACAGGAAGGGAATACGAGAGAAAATAAAAAGGGTACGGATTCATATCGCATGTTGAAAATAATTACAATAATGATATACCACTTGTTTCCATAACATGGAGCTCATTTCACTTAGCATCATCTTAAGTGTCCATAAGGGCATAGCTATTGGGCTATTATGACTTCGGCTTTGACTAGCCTAAACATGTACTAATTATTCCAAAAAAAATTTACTATGTGAAGTGAGCCAGACCTAAAGAAACATAGACTGTATTGTTTTCCTCATAGGAAAAACATTTTTTTTTCTTATTTATTGTCAAAGTGATGTACAGAGAGGTTACAGTTGCATATGTTAGGCATTGGATACATTTCTTATACTGTTTGTTACCTCCTCCCTCACTTACCCTCCCCTCCCCCTGCCCCCTCCCCCCAGAGTTGTTCACTTGGCTTACACCAAACAGTTTTGAAAGCATTGCCTTTGTAGTCGTTTGTCTTTTTATCTTGTATCTCTCGGTTTTGGTATTCCCTTTCACTTTCCTAATTCTAATACCAGTATATACAGTTTCCAAAGTACTCAAATAAGATAAACTGATAGTGAAGGTACAACCGCAGGAAGGGGATACAAGAGCATCATCAACAGTAGAAGCTACAGTTACACATGGCATGTTGAAAGTAATTACAGCAGTGATATAACAGTTGTTTCCATAAAATGGAGGTTGTTTCACTTAGCCTCATCTTATGTGTTCATAAGAGTATTGCTGTTGGGCTCTTGTGATCCTCTGCTGTGACTAGCCTAAACCTGAGCTAACTATTCCCTATGAGAATAGGGAATCCTATTCATAGCATAGAATCCATGTTTCTTTGGGTCTGGCTCACTTCACTTAGGATAATTTTTTCCAAGTCCTTTCATTTCCTTACAAATGCGGCAATGTCATTCTTTGAGACAGAGGTATGAAATTCCATTGTGTACATGTACCACATTTTCCTGATCCATTCATCTACTGAGCGTTACTGGGTGGGATCCATATTTTAGCTATGCCAAATTGTGCTGTGATGAATATTGTTGTGCTGGTGGCTTTTGTGTGTTCTTCTCTGTGGTCTTTGGGTAGATGCCAAATGTGGGGCTGCTGGATCATAAGGGAGCTCTATGTTTACCTTCTGAGAAATCTCCATACCACTTGCCAGAGTGGCTGAACAAGTTTACATTCCCACCAACGATGAAGTAGGGTTCCCTTTTGTCCACATCCCCTCCAACATTTATTATTGTTAGTTTTCTTGATATAGGTCATTCTTACTGGGGTGAGATGGAATCTCAATGTTGTTTTGATTTGCATTTCTTTTATGGCCAGAGATGTAGAGCACTTTTTCATATGACTCTTGGCCATTCTCATTTCCTCATCAGAGAAGTCTCTTTGTAAGTCTTTAGCCCACTTGTTGAGGGGGCTGTTGGTTCTTTGCGGTTTTGTTTTGGAGGAATTTAATTTTTTGTAGTTCTGCATATATTTTAGATATGAGGTCTTTGTTCATTGTATGGCTGATAAAGATCTTTTCCCAATCTGTAGGCTTTCCATTCATCTTGTGAGCTATGTCCTTTGCCCTGCAGAAGCTCAGCTATTTGATGCAATCCCATTTGCTCGTCCTTTTTGTGATTTGTAGCATTTATGGCTATTTGTTAAGGCAGGTCTGTCCTGTGCCAAGGAGCCCAAGTGTTTCTCCTACTTCTTTTAGTGCTTTCAAGGTATCTGTTATAATTTCAAGATCTTTGATCCATGTGGAATTGATTTTGGTGCAGGATGATATATAAGGATCTAATTTTGCTTTGTTGTCGGTGTTGAACCAGTTTTGCCATCACCATTTGTTAAAGAGGCTATCTTTCTTCCATCGTATTTTTTTAGCTCCTCTATCAAAGATTAAGGGGGCTTAGTTCTGTGTGTTCACTGCTGGATCTTCAATTCTGTTCCATTGGTCTTCAGGCCTGTTCCATTGCCAATTCCAAGCTGTTTTTATAGCTATAGCTTTATAATACAGCTTGAAGTTTGGTATTGTAATTCCTCCGGCATTGTTCTTTCTGCTTAGGATTGTTTTTGCTAGTCGGGGGGTCATTTATTTTTCCATATAAATTTCTGGATTGCTTCCTCAATTTCATTAAAAAATGGTGTTGGGATATTAGTGGGTATTGCATGGAATTTGTAGATAGCTTTTGGCAATATTGCCATTTTGACTATATTAATCTTCCCAATCGAGGAGCATGGGAGGTTTTTCCATTTCCTTAGTTCTTTTTTTTTGTTTTTCAAATTTTTATTATCAAAGTGATGTACAGAAAGGTTACAGTTTCATATTTTAGGCACTGGATACATTTCTTGTACAGTTTGTTACCTTGTCCCTCATACCCCTCTCCCTCCTCCCCCTTTCCCTTACCCCCCCCCCCCACGGAGATGTTCAGTTCACTTACACCAAACAGTCTAATCATAGAGGTCTTTCACTTCTTTGGTTAAGGTTATTTCTAGGTATTTTATGTTTTTGAGACTATTGCAAAGGGAGTTGCTTTCCTGACTTCAGCCTCTGTCTTCGTGTTATTAGCATATAGAAAGGCTGTTGATTTTCGAGGGTTTATTTTATATCCTGCAACTTTGCCAAAGTTTTGGATCTGCTCTAGTAGCTAGGGAGTAGAGTCTATGGTGTTCGTTAGGTATAGGATCATGTAATCTGCAAAGAGAGAAAGCTTAACTTCATCTTTTCCTATTTGGATCCCCTTTTTGTTTTCTTCTTGCCTAATTGCTCTGGCTAGGAATGTTAAAGAGGGGAGAGAGCAGACATCTCAATCTTGCTCCTGATTTTCAAAGGAATGGCTTTGGCTTTACACCATTTAGAATTATGCTTGCTGTTGGTTTGTAATAAACTGCCTTTATTATATTCAGGAATGTTCCTTGGAATCCCAATTTCTCCAGGATTTTTATCATAAATGGGTACTGGATTTTATCGAACGCCTTTTCTGCATCCAGAGATATAACCATGTGGTTCTTTACCTTGCTCTGGTTGATGTGGTGGATTACATTAATTGACTTGCGTATATTGAACCAACTTTGCATCCCTGGGATGGATCCAGTTTGAACATGGTGTATGATATTTTTGATGACCTGTTGAAGTCGATTGGACAGAATTTTGTTGAGAATTTTTGCATCTATGTTCATCAGGGAAATCGTTCTATAGTTCTGTTTTGTTGATGAGTCCCTGCCTGGTTTTGGGATGAGGGCTATACTGGCTTCATAGAATAAGTCTGGTAGTGAACGTTCTCTTTCAATTTCATTGAAGATTTTGAAAAATATTGGTGTGACTTCTGTTTTGAAAGCCTTGTAGAATTCTGCTGTGAATCCATCTGGACATGGGATTTTCTCTGATGGGAAATCACTTATTGCTGTTTCTATTTCAAGGCTGGGTATGAGTCTGTTTAGAAGGTTTAAATCTTCATGGTTGAGTTTGGGGGTATCAATTTTTTCTAGAAAATCATCCATTTCTTCCATGTTCTCGAATTTTTTGGCACAAAGGTTTGCAAAATAGTCCCTTATTGTGTTCTGAATTTTGGTTGTTTCTGTGGTGATGTTACCTGTTTTATCTCGGATCTTGTTTATGTGGGTGTGCTGCCATCGTTTTTTTGGTCAGGTTTGCTAGGAATTTGACTATCTTGTTAATATTCTCAAAGAACCAAGTCTTTGTTTTGTTGATTGTTGCGATGGTTTTTTTTCTCCCTCTCAAGTATATTTAATTCTGATTCGATTTTAATTATTTGCTTCCATCTAATGACTTGGGGGTATGGCTTCTTGTTCTCTTTTGAGAAGATTAAGGTGATTCCGTAAGTTGTTGAGTTGCTGTTTATCCAGATTGTTGGTGTAGGCACTCAGATATAAATTTTCGTCTGAGTACTGCCTTTGCTGTGTCCCAAAGGAGGTGGTACTTTGTGCACTCACCTTGGTTGAATGCCATAAATATTGAATTACTGGTATAATTTCTTCAATGACCCACTGATGGTTCAGCAGTGTGTTGCTTAGTCTCCATGGATTGTATCATTTTGTGTGGTGGCTGTTTGAGTTGAGCTTTAATTTTAATCTATTGTGGTCTGAGGGAAGGCAGGGAATGATTTTGATACTTCTGAATTTGTACAGATTTTCTTTGTGCCCTAAGATGTGATATATTTTGGAGAATGTTTCATGGGCTGCTGAAAAGAATGTGTATTCTGGTATTGCTTGATGGAATATTCTGTAGATGTTGGTTAAGTCTAGTTGGTCTATGCAGTTGATTAGTTCTGTGGATTCTTTGGTCAGTTTTTGGCCTGTTGGTCTGTCCAGAGGTGACAGTGGAGTGTTAAAGTCTCCAACAATCAATGTGTTTGGGACTATGAGTGATTTTAGAGTCAGTAGTGTTGGTTTGATGAAGTTGGGTTCTCCTGTATTTGGTGTGTGGATATTTAAGATGGTTATATCCTCCTGTAGGAGACATCGCTTTATTAGTATGTAGTAACCTTCTTTGTCTCTTCTTACCATTTTTCATTTGAAGTCGATTTTATCTGATGCTAGAATTCCACTCCAGCCTGCATTTGGGGGCCATTTATTGGTAGATTTTATTCCAGCCTTTCACCTTTAGAAGAAGTTTGCTTTTGCTAGATAGATGTGTCTCTTGGAGGCAGCAGAAAGACGGATCTTGATGTTTGATCCAAGTAATGAGCCTATGTCGTTTGAATGAAGAATTAAGTCCATTAATGTTGAGAATTAGGTTTGAGAGATGATCATTTGTCCTTTCATTGTAGCTATCTTGTTAAAAGCTGTGTCTTCCCAATTCTTGATCTAATATTCTGGTTTTCTATTTAGGGTTCATTTCTCTGTCTGTATTGGGATCTTGATTATTTTCCCTGTATAGTACATCTTTGAGGATTTTCTGTAAAGCTGGTTTGGTGGAGATACATTGTTTCAGTTTTTCCTTCCTGTGGAAGACTTTTATTTGACCTTCAGCTATGAATGAGAGTTTAGCTGGGTACAGCATTCTTGGTTGATATTTATTATTATTTAGGGTTTGGCATACCTCATTCCAGGATCTCCTTGCTTTTCATGGTCTCTGCTGAGAAGTCTGGGGTAATTCTGCTTGCTTTTCCTTTATTTGTGATTACTTTCTTCTCCGTAACATCTTTAAGGATTCTTTCCTTGGACTCTACTGATCCTGTTATGATCACAATGTGTCAGTGGGATGTCCTATTCTGATCTGGTCGCTTTGGGGTTCTAAATGCTTCTTGTATCTGTATCGGCCTACCTTCCTGGATAGTTGGGAAGTTCTTGGCTAATATTCTGTTAAATAGGTTGCATATTCCATTAACTTCTTTCTCCTGGTTTTTCTCAATTCCTATTCGCCTCAAATAGTGCTTCCTGCTTGTGTCTTGGAGCTCCTGGAGTGATCTGTTTTATCGATTGGATTGGTTTTGTATTTTTGTGTGACATTTCTCCATAGATTCTAGGGAATCTTCAGCTCCTGAGATTTGATCCTCTGCTTCACCTACTTGAGACTGTAGGCTAGTTACTTGATTTTGAATCTCTTTTCCTTCAGACTGGTCTTTCCTGATGATTTCCATGTCCTTGCTAGAAGTATCTCTTAGGTCCTGCATGGACATCTTTACATTATTAATTTGGTTTTGAGTGCTGTCTCTCAAATCTTTTAGCTGGGTAGTTATCTTTTCATATGACTCTTGAAGTTCATTTATCTTTCTCTTTGTTGAGGCCATGAAATCATCTATTACTTTATGGATGGATTGATGTATGGATGGATTCAAACTTTTCATTTAACATGTTTATCAGTAGACTTTGTAGAGCATTTTGAGGGTTCTCTTCTATGTCTTTGATTGACTGCTCTGCTTCCTGCTTGTTTTGAGTGGGAGATATGACTGCATTGTTTGCCATCTTGTGTTTCTTCTGCCCATTTGGATTGGGAATGCCTATCTAAGAGCACCTGTGAGCACTGTTTAAGATCCAAAGCAGACCTTACCAAGCACTGATGTGTAAATATTAGAAGTTCACAAATATACACAGATACTTGGTATAAGTGTATATAAAATTAGATTTGGTGTTCCTAAAAATACAATTTCAAAATAACAACCAATCCTGTATTCAATAGTTAATAAGTATTGTTAAAATATTATGAGCTGGATTTCTCTATAAACCACTTTGATTCACTTGGATTGAACAGGGATATCCTCTATCCAATAACCCAGCAATGATATTCATAGGCAGCATCATCACTGTCATGCAGATCTCCAAGAGCAGAGGCAGCTTGGCATCAAGTACGGAGACCTTTGTGTAGCGGACAGCACAAGAGGGGAGCCTTCGCCATATGATTGGTTTCCGGGAACTTCGAAAAACAAGTAACGTGTAAACACTTTCAACTCCCTCTGTCCAACCTCATACCTGACACACTCATGCAACCGCACATGAACAAAACATTCCTCACAGGCGAGCCGACTCTCTCTCTCTCTCTTTCTCTCTCTTCCTCCCCGCCACCCCCACATGCTCACTATAACACACTGTGCCGGGTCCTCCTGGATCTACATCCACATACCTATTTGCACATATGCAGACTTAGGCTTAGGAAGCACACTCCTGTACAGCATCAGGAACACACGCATGTAGGCAAGCAGGGGCACACACACGCACACGTGAGCGCACCCAGTACACAGTGGCTTGGAAGGTGCTAAGGGGTTTTCGAGGACTGTGTCCTACTTGCTCAAGTCCAGGGTGTTGTTCTTGTGGTGGGCGTGGCTAAGGAGCCCAGCGCTGCTTACTGGACAGTCCATTGGCACTTGGGCCTCCCCCTGCTGTCCTCACCAGTCTCCCATTCCCTGAACCATGCAGCTTCGGAGACCTGGGTAGCATCAAACTCTTCGGGAAAGCAATCAAGGCAGAAATGTCAATGTAACAGGACCACATGATTACGCCCCAGTAGTGCCCCAACCAAGGATGGCATTCGTTACCCCTCAGGTCTACACCCTAAAGCCCAGCGATGCGAGCAGAGAATGGGGCAGGCCTGTGCCCCAGAATCCCTTGCCTCTTCTCCCTTCTACTTGGTTCCAGGGTGGTGGGGCTCCCAACTTGGCCTTCCTAGCCACCACCTGCCATCTGCAGCTGAGTTCCTGAGGCTTGTCCCCTGCACACATACCTCCTTTGCTGATAACTCCCACCGAGTTCTCTCTCCTAGCCCTCATGTCCCTGCCTTGCTGCTCTGGACTACTTTCAACTCACACATGCCTCTGCGTCACTGCCTCTTTGCCTCTGCCTCTGCTTCCCAATTTCACCCTCCTCCTCTTGAGGTTCACAGGCTGCACACCTCCCCATGCACCTCTTCACTTCTTCTGGGGAAATGACAACTGCCTCACCCTGGCCTAGCCCTTCTTATCTTCTCCAAATCTCCCTCTGCTCTCACCCTCTGCACACCTGGGATCTCTCAGTCCTCTGGTGAACACCAATCCCCATTTATCTAATCTGTTGTCTGCCTGCTCTGTGCCCAAGCCCCTCTGCTCCTTTTCTGTGCACAGGAGGTTTGTGACAAAGGTAGGAGGGAAGCGGCACTCCTTTCCTGCCTTCTGGTTTTATGACTGACATCCGATTGGTCTGGAAACGGCCTCTGCCCCCTTGGCCAAGACCACCTGAAGACCTTGCCTGGCTTGCTAGGCAGCAGCCCTGTGTTTTTCTGAGCAGGAAGGACTGCACATATGCGACCCACTATGCAGAAAAGCCTCCAGGGGGTGGCCGGATGTTTTGTTTCTCCATTCCTTGCCCACTTTGTTGATGTGTGCTTTCATTTGCATTCCTACAGGAACAGCCTTAAGGGAGGGGTAGTGAGGCTGCTTAGAGGTAGGCAGTTGGTGCTCACAGGCCAGCAGGGCCTCCTGGTGCCTCACTAACAGTGCATTTGCACCTGGGGTGCTGGGAAGCCTCTGGGCAGTGCCCATATGGTTTGGAGCTCTGTGACATGGCCAGGTACTAGGCGCCTCCTGATGACTTGAGCCAGTGTTCCAACTGGAGTTGCCATAGCAAAAAGGGTACAGGGCCCCTGGGGGTTTGCTGTAAGTTCTCACTAGTTCTCACAGGCCTTCGGGGATGCACAGGATGTGTAGAGCCACACATCCCTCCCCTGACCATTCTGCTGGGAACGGCTTGGGCCAGGGTCCTAGGCAAATACACTTTCCACCTCCCCTCCTGCTCCATCTTCCCACATCCTGGTTGAACCCGTGTGACACAGCTCCCCACCGCCTCTGCCCTTGCCAGTCCTGGAAGTGGCTGGTGTATGGATCCGCCACCTCCCTCACAATCAACCTCATCTCTCTTGCTCAGAGCATAAGGGAGATACAAGGTTAGCAGGTCAGCGAATCTGGGCATCTCCTTTCTGCGCTAGTGTCTGCTTAACTCTTGTCTTCCCGCTTGCCTTGGCCTCTCTGGCCCAGATCCCTGCCTGCTACTTCCTGCTATTGAGCAGCCAAGGATTATACTGGCTAGAGGCAGGAGCTGGCAATCCTGGTGCCCGTGGCTCACAGCCATATGTTTTAGGCTCCTTCAGGAAGCTCTGCTAAGACACCAGGGAAAGGGATATCTGACCCTTCCCTGCCGTGACCAAGGCACACTAGCACCCAGCAATGATATTCATAGGCAGCTTCATCACTGTCATGCAGATCTCCAAGAGCAGAGGCAGCTTGGCATCAAGTACGGAGACCTTTGTGTAGCGGACAGCACAAGAGGGGAGCCTTCGCCATATGATTGGTTTCCGGGAACTTCAAAAAACAAGTAACGTGTAAACACTATGAACTCCCTCTGTACAACCTCATACCTGACACACTCCTGCAACCGCACATGAACAAAAAATTCCTCACAGGCGAGCCGACTCTCTCTCTCTCTCTTTCTCTCTCTTCCTCCCCGCCACCCCCACATGCTCACTATAACACACTGTGCCGGGTCCTCCTGGATCTACATCCACATACCTATTTGCACATATGCAGACGTAGGTTTAGGAAGCACACTCTTGTACAGCATCAGGAACACACGCATGTAGGCAAGCAGGGGCACACACACGCACACGTGAGCGCACCCAGTACACAGTGGCTTGGAAGGTGCTAAGGGGTTCTCGAGGACTGTGTCCTACTTGCTCAAGTCCAGGGTGCTGTTCTCGTGGTGGGCGTGGCTAAGGAGCCCAGCGCTGCTTACTGGACAGTCCATTGGCACTTGGGCCTCCCCTTGCTGTCCTCACCAGTCTCCCATTCCCTGAACCATGCAGCTTCGGAGACCTGGGTAGCAACAAACTCTTCGGGAAAGCAATCAAGGCAGAAATGTAAATGTAACAGGACCACATGATTACGCCCCAGTAGTGCCCCAACCAAGGATGGCATTCGTTACCCCTCAGGTCTACACCCTAAAGCCCAGCGCTGCGCGCAGAGAATGGGGCAGGCCTGTGCCCCAGAATCCCTTGACTCTTCTCCCTTCTACTTGGTCCCAGGGTGGTGGGGCGCCCAACCTGGCCTTCCTAGCCACCACCTGCCATCTGCAGCTGAGTTCCTGAGGCTTGTCCCCTGCACACATACCTCCTTTGCTGATAACTCCCACCGAGTTCTCTCTCCTAGCCCTCATGTCCCTGCCTTGCTGCTCTGGACTACTTTCAACTCACACATGCCTCTGCGTCACTGCCTCTTTGCCTCTGCCTCTGCTTCCCAATTTCACCCTCCTCCTCTTGAGGTTCACAGGCTGCACACCTCCCCATGCACCTCTTCACTTCTTCTGGGGAAATGACAACTGCCTCACCCTGGCCTAGCCCTTCTTATCTTCTCCAAATCTCCCTCTGCTCTCACCCTCTGCACACCTGGGATCTCTCAGTCCTCTGGTGAACACCAATCCCCATTTATCTAATCTGTTGTCTGCCTGCTCTGTGCCCAAGCCCCTCTGCTCCTTTTCTGTGCACAGGAGGTTTGTGACAAAGGTAGGAGGGAAGCGGCACTCCTTTCCTGCCTTCTGGTTTTATGACTGACATCCGATTGGTCTGGAAACGGCCTCTGCCCCCTTGGCCAAGACCACCTGAAGACCTTGCCTGGCTTGCTAGGCAGCAGCCCTGTGTTTTTCTGAGCAGGAAGGACTGCACATATGCGACCCACTATGCAGAAAAGCCTCCAGGGGGTGGCCGGATGTTTTGTTTCTCCATTCCTTGCCCACTTTGTTGATGTGTGCTTTCATTTGCATTCCTACAGGAACAGCCTTAAGGGAGGGGTAGTGAGGCTGCTTAGAGGTAGGCAGTTGGTGCTCACAGGCCAGCAGGGCCTCCTGGTGCCTCACTAACAGTGCATTTGCACCTGGGGTGCTGGGAAGCCTCTGGGCAGTGCCCATATGGTTTGGAGCTCTGTGACATGGCCAGGTACTAGGCGCCTCCTGATGACTTGAGCCAGTGTTCCAACTGGAGTTGCCATAGCAAAAAGGGTACAGGGCCCCTGGGGGTTTGCTGTAAGTTCTCACTAGTTCTCACAGGCCTTCGGGGATGCACAGGATGTGTAGAGCCACACATCCCTCCCCTGACCATTCTGCTGGGAACGGCTTGGGCCAGGGTCCTAGGCAAATACACTTTCCACCTCCCCTCCTGCTCCATCTTCCCACATCCTGGTTGAACCCGTGTGACACAGCTCCCCACCGCCTCTGCCCTTGCCAGTCCTGGAAGTGGCTGGTGTATGGATCCGCCACCTCCCTCACAATCAACCTCATCTCTCTTGCTCAGAGCATAAGGGAGATACAAGGTTAGCAGGTCAGCGAATCTGGGCATCTCCTTTCTGCGCTAGTGTCTGCTTAACTCTTGTCTTCCCGCTTGCCTTGGCCTCTCTGGCCCAGATCCCTGCCTGCTACTTCCTGCTATTGAGCAGCCAAGGATTATACTGGCTAGAGGCAGGAGCTGGCAATCCTGGTGCCCGTGGCTCACAGCCATATGTTTTAGGCTCCTTCAGGAAGCTCTGCTAAGACACCAGGGAAAGGGATATCTGACCCTTCCCTGCCGTGACCAAGGCACACTAGCACCCAGCAATGATATTCATAGGCAGCTTCATCACTGTCATGCAGATCTCCAAGAGCAGAGGCAGCTTGGCATCAAGTACGGAGACCTTTGTGTAGCGGACAGCACAAGAGGGGAGCCTTCGCCATATGATTGGTTTCCGGGAACTTCAAAAAACAAGTAACGTGTAAACACTATGAACTCCCTCTGTACAACCTCATACCTGACACACTCCTGCAACCGCACATGAACAAAAAATTCCTCACAGGCGAGCCGACTCTCTCTCTCTCTCTTTCTCTCTCTTCCTCCCCGCCACCCCCACATGCTCACTATAACACACTGTGCCGGGTCCTCCTGGATCTACATCCACATACCTATTTGCACATATGCAGACGTAGGTTTAGGAAGCACACTCTTGTACAGCATCAGGAACACACGCATGTAGGCAAGCAGGGGCACACACACGCACACGTGAGCGCACCCAGTACACAGTGGCTTGGAAGGTGCTAAGGGGTTCTCGAGGACTGTGTCCTACTTGCTCAAGTCCAGGGTGCTGTTCTCGTGGTGGGCGTGGCTAAGGAGCCCAGCGCTGCTTACTGGACAGTCCATTGGCACTTGGGCCTCCCCTTGCTGTCCTCACCAGTCTCCCATTCCCTGAACCATGCAGCTTCGGAGACCTGGGTAGCAACAAACTCTTCGGGAAAGCAATCAAGGCAGAAATGTAAATGTAACAGGACCACATGATTACGCCCCAGTAGTGCCCCAACCAAGGATGGCATTCGTTACCCCTCAGGTCTACACCCTAAAGCCCAGCGCTGCGCGCAGAGAATGGGGCAGGCCTGTGCCCCAGAATCCCTTGACTCTTCTCCCTTCTACTTGGTCCCAGGGTGGTGGGGCGCCCAACCTGGCCTTCCTAGCCACCACCTGCCATCTGCAGCTGAGTTCCTGAGGCTTGTCCCCTGCACACATACCTCCTTTGCTGATAACTCCCACCGAGTTCTCTCTCCTAGCCCTCCTGTCCCTGCCTTGCTGCTCTGGACTGCTTTCAACTCACACATGCCTCTGCGTCACTGCCTCTTTGCCTCTGCCTCTGCTTCCCAATTTCACCCTCCTCCTCTTGAGGTTCACAGGCTGCACACCTCCCCATGCACCTCTTCACTTCTTCTGGGGAAATGACAACTGCCTCACCCTGGCCTAGCCCTTCTTATCTTCTCCAAATCTCCCTCTGCTCTCACCCTCTGCACACCTGGGATCTCTCAGTCCTCTGGTGAACACCAATCCCCATTTATCTAATCTGTTGTCTGCCTGCTCTGTGCCCAAGCCCCTCTGCTCCTTTTCTGTGCACAGGAGGTTTGTGACAAAGGTAGGAGGGAAGCGGCACTCCTTTCCTGCCTTCTGTTTTTATGACTGACATCCGATTGGTCTGGAAACGGCCTCTGCCCCCTTGGCCAAGACCACCTGAAGACCTTGCCTGGCTTGCTAGGCAGCAGCCCTGTGTTTTTCTGAGCAGGAAGGACTGCACATATGCGACCCACTATGCAGAAAAGCCTCCAAGTGGTGGCCGGATATTTTGTTTCTCCATTCCTTGCCCACTTTGTTGATGTGTGCTTTCATTTGCATTCCTACAGGCACAGCCTTAAGGGAGGGGTAGTGAGGCTGCTTAGAGGTAGGCAGTTGGTGCTCACAGGCCAGCAGGGCCTCCTGGTGCCTCACTAACAGTGCATTTGCACCTGGGGTGCTGGGAAGCCTCTGGGCAGTGCCAATATGGTTTGGGGCTCTGTGACATGGCCAGGTACTAGGCGCCTCCTGCTGACTTGAGCCAGTGTTCCAACTGGAGTTGCCATAGCAAAAAGGACACAGGGCCCCTTGGGGGTTTGCTGTAAGTTCTCACTAGTTCTCACAGGCCTTCGGGGATGCACAGGATGTGTAGAGCCGCACATCCCTCCCCTGACCATTCTGCTGGGAACGGCTTGGGCCAGGGTCCTAGGCAAATACACTTTCCACCTCCCCTCCTGCTCCATCTTCCCACATCCTGGTTGAACCCGTGTGACACAGCTCCCCACCGCCTCTGCCCTTGCCAGTCCTGGAAGTGGCTGGTGTATGGATCCGCCACCTCTCTCACAATCAACCTCATCTCTCTTGCTCAGAGCATAAGGGAGATACAAGGTTAGCAGGTCAGCGAATCTGGGCATCTCCTTTCTGCGCTAGTGTCTGCTTAACTCTTGTCTTCCCGCTTGCCTTGGCCTCTCTGGCCCAGATCCCTGCCTGCTACTTCCTGCTATTGAGCAGCCAAGGATTATACTGGCTAGAGGCAGGAGCTGGCAATCCTGCTGCCCGTGGCTCACAGCCATATGTTTTAGGCTCCTTCAGGAAGCTCTGCTAAGACACCAGGGAAAGGGATATCTGACCCTTCCCTGCCGTGACCAAGGCACACTAGCACCCAGCAATGATATTCATAGGCAGCATCATCACTGTCATGCAGATCTCCAAGAGCAGAGGCAGCTTGGTATCAAGTACGGAGACCTTTGTGTAGCGGACAGCACAAGAGGGGAGCCTTCGCCATATGTTTGGTTTCCGGGAACTTCAAAAAACAAGTAACGTGTAAACACTTTGAACTCCCTCTGTCCAACCTCATACCTGACACACTCCTGCAACCGCACATGAACAAAAAATTCCTCACAGGCGAGCCGACTCTCTCTCTCTCTCTTTCTCTATCTTCCTCCCCGCCACCCCCACATGCTCACTATAACACACTGTGCCGGGTCCTCCTGGATCTACATCCACATACCTATTTGCACATGTGCAGACTTAGGCTTAGGAAGCACACTCTTGTACAGCATCAGGAACACACGCATGTAGGCAAGCAGGGGCACACACACGCACACGTGAGCGCACCCAGTACACAGTGGCTTGGAAGGTGCTAAGGGGTTTTCGAGGAGTGTGTCCTACTTGCTCAAGTCCAGGGTGTTGTTCTTGTGGTGGGCGTGGCTAAGGAGCCCAGCGCTGCTTACTGGACAGTCCATTGGCACTTGGGCCTCCCCCTGCTGTCCTCACCAGTCTCCCATTCCCTGAACCATGCAGCTTAGGAGACCTGGGTAGCAACAAACTCTTCGGGAAAGCAATCAAGGCAGAAATGTCAATGTAACAGGACCACATGATTACGCCCCAGTAGTGCCCCAACCAAGGATGGCATTCGTTACCCCTCAGGTCTACACCCTAAAGCCCAGCGCTGCGCGCAGAGAATGGGGCAGGCCTGTGCCCCAGAATCCCTTGCCTCTTCTCCCTTCTACTTGGTCCCAGGGTGGTGGGGCACCCAACCTGGCCTTCCTAGCCACCACCTGCCATCTGCAGCTGAGTTCCTGAGGCTTGTCCCCTGCACACATACCTCCTTTGCTGATAACTCCCTCCGAGTTCTCTCTCCTAGCCCTCCTGTTCCTGCCTTGCTGCTCTGGACTGCTTTCAACTCACACATGCCTCTGCGTCACTGCCTCTTTGCCTCTGCCTCTGCTTCCCAATTTCCCCCTCCTCCTCTTGAGGTTCACAGGCTGCACACCTCCCCATGCACCTCTTCACTTCTTCTGCGGAAATTACAACTGCCTCACCCTGGCCTAGCCCTTCTTATCTTCTCCAAATCTTCCTCTGCTCTCACCCTCTGCACACCTGGGATCTCTCAGTCCTCTGGTGAACACCAATCCCCATTTATCAAATCTGTTTTCTGCCTGCTCTGTGCCCAAGCCCCTCTGCTCCTTTTCTGTGCACAGGAGGTTTGTGACAAAGGTAGGAGGGAAGCGGCACTCCTTTCCTGCCTTCTGGTTTTATGACTGACATCCGATTGGTCTGGAAACGGCCTCTGCCCACTTGGCCAAGACCACCTGAAGACCTTGCCTGGCTTGCTAGGCAGCAGCCCTGTGTTTTTCTGAGCAGGAAGGACTGCACATATGCGACCCACTATGCAGAAAAGCCTCCAGGGGGTGGCCGGATGTTTTGTTTCTCCATTCCTTGCCCACTTTGTTGATGTGTGCTTTCATTTGCATTCCAACAGGAACAGCCTTAAGGGAGGGGTAGTGAGGCTGCTTAGAGGTAGGCAGTTGGTGCTCACAGGCCAGCAGGGCCTCCTGGTGCCTCACTAACAGTGCATTTGCACCTGGGGTGCTGGGAAGCCTCTGGGCAGTGCCCATATGGTTTGGAGCTCTGTGACATGGCCAGGTACTAGGCGCCTCCTGCTGACTTGAGCCAGTGTTCCAACTGGAGTTGCCATAGCAAAAAGGGCACAGGGCCCCTTGGGGGTTTGCTGTAAGTTCTCACTAGTTCTCACAGGCCTTCGGGGATGCACAGGATGTGTAGAGCTGCACATCCCTCCCCTGACCATTCTGCTGGGAACGGCTTGGGCCAGGGTCCTAAGCAAATACACTTTCCACCTCCCCTCCTGCTCCATCTTCCCACATCCTGGTTGAACCCGTGTGACACAGCTCCCCACCGCCTCTGCCCTTGCCAGTCCTGGAAGTGGCTGGTGTATGGATCCGCCACCTCTCTCACAATCAACCTCATCTCTCTTGCTCAGAGCATAAGGGAGATACAAGGTTAGCAGGTCAGCGAATCTGGGCATCTCCTTTCTGCGCTAGTGTCTGCTTAACTCTTGTCTTCCCGCTTGCCTTGGCCTCTCTGGCCCAGATCCCTGCCTGCTACTTCCTGCTATTGAGCAGCCAAGGATTATACTGGCTAGAGGCAGGAGCTGGCAATCCTGGTGCCCGTGGCTCACAGCCATATGTTTAAGGCTCCTACAGGAAGCTCTGCTAAGACACTAGGGAAAGTGATATCTGACCCTTCCCTGCCTCGACCAAGGCACACTAGCACCCAGCAACAGTATTCATAGGCGTCATTCTCACTGTCATGCAGATCTCCAAGAGCAAAGGCAGCTAGGTATCCCGGGCCTCAATTCCGGAGACCTTTGTGCAGAGGACAGCACAAAAGGGGAGACTTTGCCAAATGATTGGTGTCTGGGAACTTCAAATAAGCAAGTAAACATGCACACAATTGGAACTCCCTATGTCCAACCGCATACATGACACACTCATACAACCGCACATGAACAAAGAATTCCTCATAGGCGAGATGACTCTCTCTCTCTCTTTCTCTTTCTCCCTTCCCGCCACCTCCACATGCTCACTCATAACACACTGTGCCGGGTCCTCCTGGATCTACATCCACATACCTATTTACACATACACAGACTTTGGCTTAGTAAGCACACCCATGTACAGCATCAGGAACAAACACACACGAATGTAAGCAAGCACGGGCACACATATGCACATTCGAGCGCACCCAGTACACAGTGGCTTGGAAGGTGCTAAAGGGTTTCAGGGGACTGTCCTACTTGCTCAAGTCAAGGGTGATATTCTTGTGGTGGGCGTGGCTAAGGAGCCCAGCGCTGCTTACTGGCCAGTCCATTGGCACTTGTGCCTCCCGCTGCTGTCCTCACCAGTATCCTGTTCCCTCAACCATGCAGCTTGGGTGACCTGGGTAGCAACAAACTTTGGGGGAAAGAAATCAAGGGAGAAATGGGAATGCAACAGGACCACAGGATTAGGCCCCCAGTAGTGCCCCAACCTGGGAAGGCATTCATTACCGCTCAGGTCTACACCAAGAAGCATGGAGCTGCAAGCAGAGAGCGGGGCAGGCCTGTGTGCCAGAATCCCTTGCCTCTTCTTCCTTCTCTTGGTCCCAAGGTGGTGGGGTGCCCATCGTGATCGTCCAACCTCGCCTTTCTTGTATGGTGCAAGTCAGTTCGCTTTTTGGCAGGAACTGACCAGGAGGGCCTCCTAACAGAGGCTCAACCTGCCCACCTTGATCTTGGGTCTGCTACTTTTGCTTCTTCACAGGAGCCAGCGGATCAGCTTAGGAGATCTCCATTTTGTAAGTCTTTTAAATATCAGGCCTGTGTGTATTGTTTCTTCTGTTTTATTGGAATTGTTTTACCTCTTGTTATTTTGTGGACTGCACAACTGACAAGACTGATAGGCATGGGCAACGTCCCTTCCACTCCCGTGGACTTGACTTTAGCCCACTGGAAGGAAGTTACTCACAATAATAGTGTAGAGATCAAGAAACGAAAGTGGGTGACTCTCTGCTCTTCTGAGTGGCTCACTTTCAAGATGGGTGGCCACCAGAAGGGACTTTTGACTTGAGTACAATTCTCAAAGTAGAGGACTATGTTTTTAATTCCTTACATAGTCACTACGAAAAAGTTGGTAGATATCACCTTCTCTGGGCCCCTCCCGTGATTCCGTCCCTTCTCCTTTTGTGTGAAAACTCATTTTGTTTTTTAAACACAAAGAGAAGTTCAACCACCTGTCACTCATGGTCTTAATTACTTGTGGTAATACTCAGTTAGCTGCTGTTACTGTGGTGGCACTTACTAAAAACTTCATAGAGTATATTAATCAGCTATAATGTCATGATAGTATTACCATATTACTGTACAGTATTAGAAAACAGATACACAGCAGATAGTGCTTAGAAAATTTCTAAGTACTGTATGTAAGCATTTAGGTTATTTTTTTTTTTTTGGCCAGTCCTGGGCCTTGGACTAATGATTTCTCCTTAGTATTACCAGGAGGGTTATATACTTAATTTAATGTTGTTTTTATTTTGCCAGTTCTGAGGCTTGAACTCAGGGCTTGAGCACTGTCCCTGAGCTGCTTTTATTCACACACACACACACAGCACTACTTCCACCTTTTTCTGTTTATGTGGTGGGGAGGAATGGAACCCAGGGCTTCATGCATGCTAGGTGAGCACTCTGCCGCTAAGCCACATTGCTAGTCGAATATGTTGGGTCTATTTATGATTGTTCATTATGCCAGTCCTGAGGCTTGAACTCAGGGCTTGGGTGCTGTTCTTGTGCTGAAGGCTAGCAGACTATCATTTGAACCACAGGTCCACTTCCAGCTTTTTTTGGTAGTTATTTGGAGATGAGTCTCATAGACTTTCCTGCCTGGATGGATTTGAGCTGTGAGTCTCAGCTCATAAGCTTCTGAGAAGTTAGGATTACAGGTGAGAGCCACTGGCACTTAGCAGCTACTTTTTTGTTTTTGTTGTTGTTGTTTTTACAAACTGATTGTAAAGATAAATTACAATATTTTAAGTGATGAACTGCTTTTCCTAATTCAAGTATTTTGGCATATTTTCTAGTTAATCAGTTATGTAGATGTAAAACATTACTTGGAAGATTGTTTATGTGTTTATTATGTGGAAGACAGCAATTTGCTTTCCATAATCGTTCATTCACTTGTGAAATATCTTTTCCTTCTGTAAACCAGTCTAAAGCTACAAAAATAGGTATTGAACTATTAGAATCTTATTAAACCATGTATTGTGCTCTCTCTCCTCTCCTCTCCTCTCCTGTCCTCCCCTCCCTTCCCCTCTCCTCCCCTCCACTCCTCTCCCCTGTCCTCCCCTTTTCTCTCCTCTCCTCTCCCACCACCTGTAGTAACAAGGTTTGAATTCAAGGCTTCATCCTGGCATGTATGCCCACTCAGCTGGTATTCTGCCACTTACACATCTAGCCCAGCATTTCACTGGTTAATTGGAGATGGAGTCTTTTGGACTTTACTGAATGGGCTGGCTTTGAACCCTGACCCTCTGCATCTCAGCTTGCTGAGTATCCAGGTTTACCGGTATGAGCCCCAGGTGCCTGGCTAAATCATGTGTTTTAATTTTAACACATTTTGTTATGTTCAATGTACATGGCTTAGAAATACATAATGACAGTAGTTTGTATGCAGCAAACTACATTATTCTTAGAGAATTAGAGAACTAGAGTGCACATTTTGGTATTGAGATTTTCTTTAAAAAAATAAATGAGTAGAACCCTTGAAAGGACAATGAAATATAATATGATGGTCCCATATGTATATGAAGAAGTGTGATGTAAAACACAATGAGTTGCATGGTCCTAGATGCTATGAATTCTGAGGATCCAACAATGAGGTGTGAGCTTTCATACAGCTCGGCTTTCTAAAAATTGTTGGTAATTGATCTTACATTAATTATCTCATTTCATTCCTAAAACATCCTGAATATTAGATCGGGTATGTATTGAAATCATAATTTGCGTATAAGAAAACATGGCTTAATGTATGGATCTGTGACCCCTCTGTATATCACTTTGACAATAAATAAGTAATTATATATATTTTTTTTTAAAAAAAGGAAAACACATTGAGAGGCTGCTGCCTACTCCAAGTGGAGGTGATGGTGTCTTTCTAATTATAAGGCTGAGTTTTTTGCTGGCACATGGTAGCTGTGAGGATTATTCTAAAATAAGATTCCTGATCAAAGATGGCCTTTAGAACTTTTGATAACATTGAAAACTACTAGGTCTATCATGATTGCTCTCAACCAACTAATTATGCCTATTTAGAAGTAATAATTATATGAGAGTTCAGCATTTTCCATTTTCTGAAAAACAAGAAATGTAAGGTTAGACTCATTTTCTCTATACTGATGATGATGTAGGAGCTCAATGTAGTTCAGTGCCAATGTGATCCTTTTAAATAGGACCATATGAAGTTCTGCCTGATGCTTTGCTCATTTGAGCTAAATTTAAAAATTGAAGTGTTAGGGTCTTTTTTTAATAAGTTAGCAACATATTTCTAACAAATTTTTAATCTTTTATTGGAAAACTAGCATTTTGTGGATTCTTTGTTGTTGTTATTGTTTGTGGGGCATGAACGCAGGTGCTGACCCTGAGTTCACTCACTATGTTCCTTTCTCTCTTTCTTTCTTCCTCTCTTTCTTTTCTCCCTTCCTTCTTTCCTTCCTTCCTTCCTTCCTTCCTTCCTTCCTTCCTTCCTTCCTTCCTTCCTTCCTTCCTTCCTTCTTTCCTTCCTTCCTTCATTGCCAGTCCTGGACTCAGGTCCTGAGCACTGTCCCAGGCTTTTGTTTTTGTTTTGCTCAAGGCTAGTACACTACCACTTGAGCCATTGCTCCACTTCTTGCTTTTTGCTATATGTGGTGGTGAGGAATTGAACCCATGGCTTCATGTATACAAGGCAAGCACTCTACCACTAGGCCATATTCCCAGCCCTTCTTCCTTTCCTTTCAAGGCTAGTCCTCTGTCTCTTTGAGCCACAGTGCCTCTTCCAGGTTTTTGTTTTTGTTTTTTTTGTAGTTAATTGGAGATGAGACTCTTTAACAGACATTCTTGTCTTCACTGGCATTCAACCATGATCCTCAAAGGTCAGCCTTCTGAGTAGCTAGGATGACAGACAGGCATGAGCCACCAGCACCCTGTACATTGGGACACTTCTAAAATGTATGTCTTATGCTTAAATACCTCTTCTCCACTGCCTTATGGAAGGAGCCCAAATTGACCCCAGCTTCTTTTTAATTTTCACAATGCTAATGGCATTCAGCAGCAGGAATTCCTGGTTTCTAGAGAGTTGTTCTCTTCCTGTGTTCCTGTCTCTGTCTCTTCTTCCTGGAATCTTCCCCATTGGTATCTGCCTGTCAAATGGCTACCCATTCTTAATGAACTACTCAGATGTGAAGTTGCAATGATAAATCTTTGCTTTCCTTGGCCAGCCCCGCCCCACCCTGGCGGTTTCCTGTTGTTTCTGCTTGGGGCACTGGAAGGCTCAGGCCAGGGCAGGACGGGCGATGGATGGGGGGCTGGGTGGGGAAGAGCGGACAGGCGGGACAGAGGCAGTGGAGTCAAAACAGGGTAAAATGATACACGGGTGTGCAATTTGCAAGCTGGGGGTTCTGGGTGCTGAGTGCTAAATACTAGGTAGCTGGGTGCTGGGTACTGGGTGCTGGGTGGCTAGGGGCTGGTTACTGGGTGTCTGGGTGCTAGGTACTGGGTGCTGGGTGGTTGGGTGCTGGGTGACTGGGTGCTTGGTAGCTGGGTGTTGAGTAGCTGGATGGTGTGGTCTGAGTAGTTGGGTGCTGGGTACTGGTTAGATGGGTGCTGGGTGCTAGGTACTAGGTGCCTGGGGTCTGAGTAGCAGGGTTCTGGGAACTGGGTGCTCAGTAGCTGGGTACTGGCTGCTGGCTAGCTGGGTGGCTGGGTTCTGGGTGCTGGGTACTGGGTGCTGGGTAGCTGGGTACTGGGTGCTGGGTGTCTGGGTGCTGAGTAGCTGGGTGCTGGGGGCTGGTTGGCTGGGTGCTGGGTACTGGGTGATGGGTGCTGAGTGGTTGTGTCCTGGTGCTGGGTGGCTGGGTAATAGGTGCTGGATTAGGTGCTGGGTAGCTGGGTAGCTGAATGGCTGGGTGCTGAGTAGCTGGGTACTGGACGCTGATTGGCTAGGTACTAGGTACTGGGTGCTGGGTGGTTGGCGGCTGGGTGCTAGGTACTGGGTTGAGTAGCTGGGTGGCTGGGTGCTGACTAGCTGGATGCTGAGGTCCAAATAACTGGATACTGGGTGCTGAGTAGCTGAGTGCTGGGTTGCTGGGTACTTGGTGCTGGGTACCTGGGTGGTGAATAGCTGGGTGCTGGGGACTGGGTGCTGGGTGGCTAGGTACTGAGTCGCTGGGTGCTGGGTACTGGTTGGGTGCTTAGTAGTTGCATGATGGGTAATGGGGGCTAGGTGCTGAGTAGCTGCATGCTGAAGGCTGGCATCTGGGTGCTGAGTAGCTGGGTGCTGGGTGGCTGGGTGCTGGGTACTGGGTAGCTGGGTACTGGCTGGCTGGGATGCTGGGTACTGGGTGCTGGGTGGCTGGGTGCTGAGTAGCTGGGGACTGGATGCTGATTGGCTGGGTGTTGGTACTGGGTGCTGGGGGGTTAGGTGCTGGGTGGCTGGGTACTTGGTAGCTGGGTAGCTGTGTGGGTGGCTGGTTGCTGGGTAGCTGGGTAGTGGGTGGCTGGGTGCTGGGTACTGGTTCGCCGGGTGCTGAGGGCACTGAGGGTTGAGTACCTGGGTGCTCAGTACTGGGTGCTGAGTAGGTGAGTGCTGGCTGGGTACTGGGGGTTGGGGTGCTGAGTACCTGGGTGCTGAGGGCTGAGAACCTGGGTGGCTGGGTAATGGGTGCTGGGTGCTGAGTAGCTGGGTGCCGGGTGGCTGGGTGCCGGGCCGGGATTCGAGCCCCAGTCCCCCTCCTCCCCGCCCTCCCCTAGGCCCCTTGCCTGTCCGTGTGTCCGTCTGTCCGTCTCTCTCTCAGTTGTCCCTGTGTCCACCCGTCTGTCTGTCTGCCTCGGTTTCCCTGCCCATCCGTCTGTCCGTCTGTCTGTCCCCAGGCCTGGGACCCTGTGCGCCTGTCGCTCTGTGCGTCCGTCCATCTGTCTACGTTCATTGGTCCCTGTCTGTCCGTCCATCCGTCTGTCTCCTTGTCTGTCTGTCCGTCTGCCCATCTGTCTGTCCATCTGTCTCTCGCTGCATGTCAGTCTGTCCATCTGTCTCCCTGTTCGTCCATCTGTCCGTCTGTCTGTCCATCCGTCTGTCTGCCGTCCGACTGTCTCTGTGTCTGTCACACTGCTTGTGTGTCCGTCTGTGTGTCCGTCTGTCTGTCTGTCCGTCTGTCTGTCCATCTGTCTCTCTCCCTGTCTCCCTATTTGTCCATCTGTCCTCCCTGTTCGTCCGTCTGTGTCTCTGTCTTTCCATCTGTGTCTTTTCGTCCATCTGTCTGTCCATCTGTCCGTCTGTCAGTCTCCCTGTCCATCCGTCCATCTATGTCTGTCTGTCCATTTGTCCGTCTCCCTGTCTGTCTTCCCATCTGTCCGTCCATCCGACTGTCTCCTTGTCTGTCTGTCTGTCTGTCTCCCTGTCTGTCTATCTCCCTGTCCATCTGTCTGTGTCTCTCTAGCTGCCTGACTGTCCCACAGCCGGTCTAACCGTCTGTCTGTCTGTTTGTCTGTCTGTGTTAGTGCCTGTTCCTGTCTGTGTGTCTCCCTCCCTGTCTCTGTGTCCACCCGTCTGTCCGTCTCTCCCTTCCCCTGTGGGCAGCCGAAGCGACAGACAGTGAGCCAGGCCCTGAGGCCCAGAGAGTGACCAGGCACCCAGCACCCCTCACGGAGGCACGGGAGGAGGACTGAGCGCCTAGCACACACACAGGAGGACTGAGCACCCAGCACCTCGTGTGGAGGAACGGGAGGAGAACTGAGCGCCCAGCGCCTCCTGTGGATTCATGGGAGGAGGACTGAGCATGCAGGCCCTCGTGTGGGACACAGGACTAACTGCCCAGCACCCACATGAGAAGACTGAGCACCCAGCACTTTGTGTGGAGGCACGGGAGGACTGAGCACCCAGCACCTCATATGCAGACACCGGGGGAGGACTGAGCACCCAGCACTAACAAAGGAAGACTGAGCACCCAGCACCTTGTGTGGAGACGCCAGGGGGGACTGAGCACCCAGCATCTTGTGTGGAGATGCCGGGGGAGGACTGAGCACCCAGCACCCACGCAGGAGGACTCAGTACCCTAACCCTGGGTATGTGTGTGCATGCGGGGGGGGGGGGGGCTGGGGTGACCCGGGCGGCGCCATGTTCAGGGCCCAGGCTGCAGGCTCAGCTCCACCACGGGCCATGGCTCCGCCTCCTCCTCCTCCACCTCCTCCTCCTCCTCCTCCTCCTCCTCCTCCTCCTCCTCCTCCTCCTCCTCTTCCTCCTCCTCCTCCTCCTCCTCCTCCTCCTCCTCCTCCTCCTCCCAGCCCTACCTGCCTCAGTGTCTGTACCTTTTGGCTGGTTTCACTCAGATTATGGCCAGAGAATGGCTGAAGTAAATAACAGGAATGAAGAAAGGAAATGTATGGTGATTAGCAGTTCTTTGAGGGAAATGTTTACCTTTATTCACAAACAGTGTATGTGTTGGTAGTTTTCCTATTGCCAGAGAAAGAGAGTGTTGATTCTAAATGTTAGTTTTTAACATGAGAATCTTAAGCATTATATGTCATAACTCTAAAAATTGTTAGGTGTTTCAGAATCTTTCAAAAATATTTATTGTCTTTTTTCTCCTTTATTGTCAAAGTGAAGTACAGAGGGGTTACAATTTCATATATAATGCAGTGAGTACATTTCTTGTCCAACATGTTAACTCCTCCTCCCCTCCACATGCCTACCTCTTCCCTCCTGCTTCCCCTTCCACCCACGAGTTGTATGGTTGGTTTACACCAAATGGTTTTGTGAGTATTGTGTTTGGAGTTGTTTGTATTTTTATCCTTTGTCTATTGATTTTGATATTTACTTTCTCTTTCCTAGCTCTAATACACTTATATACAGTATCCAGGGTGCTCAGATGAGATACAGTGATAGTGGGGGTAAAACCACAGGAAGGGAATACGAGAGAAAATAAAAAGGGTACGGATTCATATCGCATGTTGAAAATAATTACAATAATGATATACCACTTGTTTCCATAACATGGAGCTCATTTCACTTAGCATCATCTTAAGTGTCCATAAGGGCATAGCTATTGGGCTATTATGACTTCGGCTTTGACTAGCCTAAACATGTACTAATTATTCCAAAAACATGTACTAATTATTCCAAGCACCCAGCACCCCTCACGGAGGCACGGGAGGAGGACTGAGCGCCTAGCACACACACAGGAGGACTGAGCACCCAGCACCTCGTGTGGAGGAACGGGAGGAGAACTGAGCGCCCAGCGCCTCCTGTGGATTCATGGGAGGAGGACTGAGCACCCAGGCCCTCGTGTGGGACACAGGACTAACTGCCCAGCACCCACATGAGAAGACTGAGCACCCAGCACTTTGTGTGGAGGCACGGGAGGACTGAGCACCCAGCACCTCGTATGCAGACACCGGGGGAGGACTGAGCACCCAGCACTAACAAAGGAAGACTGAGCACCCAGCACCTTGTGTGGAGACGCCAGGGGGGACTGAGCACCCAGCATCTTGTGTGGAGATGCCGGGGGAGGACTGAGCACCCAGCACCCACGCAGGAGGACTCAGTACCCTAACCCTGGGTACGTGTGTGCATGCGGGGGGGAGGCTGGGGTGACCCCGGCGGCGCCATGATCAGGGCCCAGGCTGCAGGCTCAGCTCCACCACGGGCAATGGCTCCGCCTCCTCCTCCTCCTCCTCCTCCTCCTCCTCCTCCTCCTCCTCCTCCTCCTCCTCCTCCTCCTCCTCCTCCTCCTCCTCCTCCCAGCGGAGAACAGGGGGAGGTGCACGGCTGTCCGGCTGTCCGTGTGTCCATCCGCCCATCTCTTTGTCTGTCCGTCTGTCTCCCTCTGTGTCTGTCCGTCCATCCATTTGTCCATGTGTCCGTCTATCTCCAGGTCTGTCTGCCCGTCTGCTCATCTGTCCATCTGTCCATCCATCTGTCCGTCTGTCTGTCTCCCTGTTTCTACGTCTGTCTGTCTGACCATCTGCTCAGTGTGTTTGTCCGTCTGTCTCCAGGTCCATCTGTCCATGACTGTCTGTCTCCCTGTGTGTCTCACTGTGTGCTCATCTGTCTGTCCGTCTCCCTCTCTTGTCTATCTGTCTCCATGATGTCCATCTGTCCATCCGTCCATCTGTGTCTTTTTGTCATCTGTCTGTCTCCAGTTCTGTCTGTCTGTCTCCCTGTCCACCTGTCTGTCTGTCCTGCTCATCTGTGTCCCTGTCTGTCTGTCTGTCCATCTGTCTGCTGTGTGTCTGTCTGTCCGTCTCCCTGTCTGTCTGTCTCCATGTCTGTTTGTCCATCTGTCTGCCTGTCTCTTGTCCATGCCTGTTTGTCTGTCTCCAGGTCTGTCCATCTGTCTCCCAATCTGTCTGTCTGTCTGTTCATCTGTCCGTCCATCTCCCTGTCTCCCTGTCTGTCCGTCCGTCTGTCTTCATGTCTGTCCGTGACTCGATTCCCATCGCTGTCTGTCTGTCACCGCCCAAGCCCCCAGCCCCCCATGTCCCTCTGTCCCTCTGTCCGTCCGTCTGTCCATCTTCACCAGTCAACTTGTCGCTGACACAGGGAACGCGGGCGCTCAGGAGCCTGCAGGGCAGACGGACGGATGGGTGGATGTGGGCTCGAATCCCGGCCTCCCGCATGGCCCACAATGCGTTGCGTTCCCCCCCACACCCTGGGGGCCCCGGGTTCAGATTCCTGCTCACCTCTGACAGCCCCAGCCCAGGACCAGCGACCCCAGTGCTTCCGAAGCAGCAGGTGCATCATGGCTGGCCCGGCGGGGACCCTTGAAACCTCCGACCGTGTGGGTGTGCACACACTCGGGGAGGAAGGGAAGGGAGGGGGAGGGGTCACATGAAGTGGGGAGGGAGGGACACGTGACCCTCAGCTCCTTGCCCCAGCCCTCCCCACACGACTCCACCTGCAAAGGCTCCCCCCCATGTGAGGCCTCTGAGGACACTTCAAATCGCCACCTATCCACCCACAGGCCCAGAATGGTCTTGGGGACACTTGAAACCACCCCCCCACCCAGATCCCCATTCCCCCGGGGACACTTGAAACCGCTGTGGGGACACTCAAAACTGCCCTACATCCACTCACAGGCCCAAGGTTTTCGTGGGGACACTGGATACCGCCCTCCATCGATGCACACGCCGAGGGTTGCCTTGGAGACACTTGAAACCACCCCCTAAAGAACTGCCCCCATCATGGGACACTTGAAACTGACCCTCACCCAGACCCCCTCCCCTTGGGGACACTTGAAACCGCCCTCCATCCACCCACAGGCCCAGGGTTGCCTTGGCGACGCTTAAAACCGCCCCCTACAGAACCACTCAAACCCGGGGACACTTGAAACCGCCCTCCATCCACCCACAGGCCCAAGGTGGTCCTGGTTACACTTGAAACCACCCCCCCAAGAGCCCCTCCCCATTGGGATACTAGAAAACACCCTTGGGACACTTGAAACCGCCCTGGGTACACTTGAAACCACCCATCACAGACCCCTGCCCACCCTGGAGACACTTGAAACGAATCGCCCCAGACCCCTTCCCCCGGGAACACTTGAAACCGCCCTCCATCCACCCACAGGCCCAAAATGGTCCTGGGGACACTTGAAACCACCCCCCACCCAGAATCTCTACTCCTGGGGACACCTGAAACCTCCCTGGGGACAGTTGAAACCGCCCTCTGCTCCCCAAACTCCACCGTGTTGCTCCAGGAGCCCTAGGTCAGGGTGCGGGCTTCCCTGGCCCGGATGCACAGGCCCGGTGAGGCCCGGGTTCGAGGCCTGGCAGGGCGTAGGTGTTGTCTGAGCCTCCCAAGACCTCAATGTGGGGGGAGACTCGCCATGGGGCAGGGGTAAACTGAGGCATGAGGCGGTTCCAGGAGCACTCACCGGGGAGTCCTGGGAGACCAGCTGGCCACCATGCTAAAAGAACAGAGCACAGGCCTCAGTCAGCACTGACTGCGGGGCAGGGTGCTGGACCGTGTACTTCTGGGTGATGTGCTTAGTACTCCCACGTGCTGTGTGGAGTACTCCCCAGTGCTGGGCTGAGTACTCCCATTTCACACTAATCCTGAAACCCACCTCTCCCAACCAATACTGGACTGAGTAGTCCAGGGTGCTACAACCAGTACTCCCTGGTGCTGGACTGAGTACTTCCGGGTGCTTCACTGAGTACTCCCATCCCTCCCCGGTGCTGGACTGAGTACTCCCATCCCACACCAATCCGGAACCCCACCCCCTCCTGAACGTTGCTGGACTAAATACTCCCCGCCAGTGCTGGACCGAGTACTCCCGGGTGTTGCACTGAGTACTCCCATGCACAGGGGCAGCTGGTACCGGAAGTTGTGCTTGCTCCACTGCCTCCAGGTCCTGTGTGGCTCCCACCATACCTGCCAGCCCCGGGGGCCGCAGGCAATGCTCACGTTTCACAGGGGGTCAAAGTGTTCTGAAAACTGCCACAGATGAATGGAGGGACAGCGGGTGGGGTGGGGGGGCTCGAAACTGCCCTCGGTGGTGCCAGGGATACTTGAAACTGCCCTTGTGGGTCTTGGGGGACACTCAAAACTGCCCTGGATGCTCATGGGGACAGTGGAAACCGCCCTCCATCCACCAAGGTGCTCGTGTGGACACTTGAAACCGCCCTCAGCGGTCTCGGGGACACTTAAAACCGCCCTGGATGGTCCTGGGAAAACTTGAAGCTGCTTTTGGGGGTCATGGGGAACCCTTGAAATCGCCCTAGGTGGTCTTGGGGATACCTGAAACTGCCCTCCATGCACCAAAGTGCTCGTGGGGATACTTGAAACCACTCTCGGTGGTCTCGAGGACACAAATCCGCCCTCGGTGTTCTTGGGGACACTTTAAACTGCCCTTGGTGGTCTCTGGGATACTTGAAACCGCCCTGGGTGGTCCAGGGGGTACTGGAAACCACCCTCACCAATTTCACGGGCATAGAGCCAGGCGTCCAGGAAGTGGACGGGGCCAGCGGGGCTCGAGCCGGTGACCAGGGCGTAGGTCTGGGCCCAGAGGCCAGCAAGATCGGTGAGGATGCAGCCCACCTGGAGGCCGGACTGGCACATGTCGGCCAGCACTCATGGTACAGGCCGGTCCTAGGGAGTGGTGGGGCATTAGAAACTCACAATGGCCGAAGGGGGGGACATTAGAAACCGACAGTGGCCAACAGAGGTGGCATTACAAACTGACAATGCCAAAGAGAGGCGTTAGAAACTGACAATGGCGGGATGAGCGGGGAACATTAGAAACCGACAATGGTGGGGAGGGGGCATTGAAACCGGCAGGGGTGGCCCCACCTGGAGTCCGGATCCTGAAGGAATACTGTGTCCCCTGCGGTGCCTGTGGCCCCAGTGCCCATGAGCAGTTCAGGGCCTGGGTCTCGAAGACATAACACACAAGGCCTGGGGAAACGACATTCGGGGGGGGGTGGAGGGTGGAGGGCCTGTGGGGAGACTTACCCCTGACCCTTCAACCCCACGACCTCTGACCCTTCAACCCCAAAACCCCTGACCCTTCAACCCCATGTCCCCTGACCCGTCAACCCATGACCCCTGACCAGTTCAACCCCATGATTCCTGAACTTTCAACCCAATGACCCCTGAAGCTTCAACATATGACCTGTGACCCCTGACCCTCGATCCCCCCCCCTACCCGGAACCTCAGGACCTCACCCGGGTTTGTGAACCCCAGGCCTTTGGTCAGGGGCCTCCTGGCCACAGTGAGTGTAACCTCGAACTCGACTCCCTGGTACCACAGGAGATCCCAGAATTCGCAGCTACATTGTCCGACGGGGACCTTGGAGAGCGGGGGGGTCGGTGCCTTGACATAAACCGGAACACCTGGGAGATCCATTCGACCATCCATGCCTCAACTTAGCCCCCGGAACACCAGGGAATGTGGGCCAGCCCACCCCTGCCTCAGTTTACCCCACAGTCCCCACCATTGGCCTCCCAGGGTGGGGGCCTGGTGTCTCCGTCGTGCCTCGATTGCCCCAACTGTCCAGCAGTGTGACCGACCCCTTGTTCGGGTTCACAACGATGCACCGGGCCTCTGTGGTGGTGGCCACACAGTGCAAGCTTAGCCTGTGGCTCCTGGAGTCGAAGGTCAGGCCCAGGTCAGGTACAGGGTCAGGGGTCGCAGGGCCCAAGGTTGGGGGGTCTCAGGGGTCAGGAGGGCGCGGGGAAGCTTCCAGAAGATGGTGTGGGAGTCTCTGGTTGGGTTGGGGGGGTCACGAGGAACAAAGGTGAGAAGTCAGGATCATCCATACAAGGGTACTGTGTTCGAATCCTCCCTTGGGCTGATGGAGGAACCAGAAAGGAGGTGAGTTACCCGGATGAGCTTCAGCCATGAGGACGAGGAGGAGGAGGGGGAGGAAGATGGAGGCTGCAGACCAGGGGAGGATCAGGGCAGGAGGCCTGGACCTGGAGAGCACTGTGGAGAGAGCAATGGGGATGGGTGGGTGGATGATTGGGTGGATGGGTGGAAGAGTGGGTGGATTGATCGGTGGGGGGGTGGATGGGTGGGTGGATCTATGGGTGGGTGGATGGGTGGATGGGTGGGTGGATGAATGATGGGTGGGTAGATGGGTGGGTGGATGGTTGGGTGGGTGGGTGGATGGATGGGTGGGTGGGTGGATGGATGGGTGGGTGGGTGGATGGGTGGGTGGATGGATGGGTGGGTGGGTGGATAATTGGGTGGGTGGGGGATGGGTGCTTGATCTCATCCCTCTCTCCTTCCCCCTCCCTCTCCTCCCTGGTGGCCCCTGGGGATTTCACACTCACTGCAGGCCATTGGCACATCGGGTCGGGTGTGGGGCAGCCAGGGTGCCCGTCTTGGTTCCGGGGGTTTGGGCTGTCAGGTGTGGACCCCCGGGTGGGTGTCCTGGGGAGCTTGGGGCGGCTGGGCCCTGACGTTTCTGGGCTCCGGACGGGGAGTGGATGCCGCTTCCCCTTTCTCGCTTCTCCTGGGGGTTTCCTGGCTCCTGGGCATCTCATTCTCCTTTCTCGGGGATGGGGAAGCCAAGGCGGCACCCCGGTGAGGACAGGCCTTGGGGCCTCGGGGGTGCGGGTGCCATGCACAGACAGACAGACAGACAGACAGACCTGAGTCCTCCTTGGGTGGTGGTGCTGGGTGCTGAGTCCTCCTGGGTGGTGGTATTGTGTGCTGAGGCCTCCTGGGTGGTGGTATTGAGTGCTGAGTCCTCCTTGGGTGGTGGTGCTGGGTGCTGAATCCTCCTTGGGTGGTGCTGGGTGCGTCTCCCAGACAGAGAGACACAGTCCAGTCGGAGGAATGGAGGGGAGGACAGAGGGACGGACATGTGGATTGGGAGATGGAAAAGGAGGGACGGGCGGACACACAGACGGAGAGAGGCGCAGACACACAGACAGACGGACAGACAAGACAACATAGAGACAGACAGGGAGACAGACAGACGCACAAGAGATGGACAGACAGATGGACAGGGAGACAGACACATAGACAGACAGATGGATGGACAGATGCAGGGGGCCCTGCACCCCGGGCGCTCTCCTGACCAGCAGGAGAGGCAAGGAGGCGCGCCCCTCCCCGCCGAGGGTGAACCCAGAATAGGTAATAAGCAGCAAGTCGCCCGCACGCAGCCCAACCCAACCTTTATGCCACAGTTAGATGGTCAGTCGACTTGGGCAGAGTTCAAGACCGCTCTCTGTTTATTGGCGCGAACCCTATCTTAAGTATGGGCAATGGCAGCAGGAAGAGGAGGGGTGTAACATACCTAGTCAGGGGCTACGATTGGCGGTCGGAGCTGTCCGTCAAGGGTGGAAGGCCATGGGACCTCCCTAAGGGGCGGCCTGAGTCTATGTCACTACCAGCAGGACCACCCCAGGTTACTGCCTAGAGCTGCCTTCCAGTTCCGGACCCCGAAGGCAGGCGGGGTTAGCCAGGATCCCTCTCCCCGGAGGCGGTGCAACAGTCACACTACTCCAGGGCATGCACAGTCGGGGCCAGGCGGTGCGCCCCACATCTCCTCCTTTTCTGTTTAATAAGCTGGTGGATGTCCTACTCGAGAAAGTGCCTGTCTTAGGTCGTCCCCCCTGAAGGATCTTACCTGTCATTGGCTGGCCATCCTAGCTCGTCGGGCCACCCTGCCTATGAGGCTTGCCAGCCCCAGCAAAGGAACAAGGCGGGAGGAGAGGGGTCTGTGCTCAAGAGGAGGCCCTGCTATTTCTGCCTCACGCCTGTGCACTCTGGTAGGCTGCACATCCTGGAAGGGGCCATGACCAATTTCATAGGGTTCCCAAATGGCTAAAGGCAGCATAATGCTGCCAAACCACCATTGACTGGACAGCTCTGGCTCATTGCTTAAGAACTAGGGGAAGCCTATTTGCCCTAGCATGGTCAGGTGTAAATACAGAGGCTATATAAGCACAGAGGCAAATGCAAACACAGGTCATGGGGGTCTCTCCCATGAGGAGGAGAGGGTAGGGGAGCCACCAGCATTCCTTCCAGAGGGACCAGCCAACACAGCAAGCCTGCAGCTCCCAATGAACAGTACCCACACCTTGCTCCCTGTTGATCTTGCTAGCACCTGGCACTGGACCGTACATGGGGGGAATGGAGTGGATCGGGTGAGAGAACAGAAACACTTATTTCCTTGAAGCTTAAGAACATAATGGGAGGGCTGAAAGTGAGGAAGTGGGTGGATGGACCTTGAATAAACATTCAGAACCATCTAGTTCTCCTTTCTGTTACAACCTAAAGCCTGCAAGACCAGAGATCTGTCACACAACTCTCCTCTATCTTATTGGCACCAAAAGGGTCCGAGGACATGTTAGATTGTTGCAGAGCCATAAATGAAGTACTCATTTTCAGTACTTGATGCACTTAGGGTACATTTGAAACCCATTTCCCTCTTCTACCTTTACGCTTCTATCTCCCTAACACACCTGAAGCCAAGTTTATCATCCAATTGAGGAGGAAGAGAGCAGAGGAGGAGGAGAGCAGAGGAGGAAGAGAGCAAAGGAAGCGGAGAGCAGAGGAGAGCAGAGGAGCTCAGAGGAGTGCAGAGGAGAGCATTATTTATTTTTGTTTGTTTTGCTCCCAGCTGGGAGGAGAGCCACAGGCTGAGGATGGTCCTTGCCTGCGGGTCCCCGTGCTGAGCCCCATACAGGTCCCTCACCGCGCCTGCCTGGCACCTACTCTGCCAACTACTTGTGCAGCCGCCAGGACTGAACTTTGGAGGACTTGTCGCTACTCCTCTGGCCAGTTGTCTTGGCAGGAGGTAGAAGGTGGCCAGAGGACCCCCCCCCTTACCATGCTGGTGAAGAAGCCTGTGGGGAAGGGAGCAGGGTGAAAGGCTGGATCTGAAGAACCCAGCCCTTCCAGGCAGCATTGCACCTGTGCCATGCCCCCGTGCACCACCCTGGCCACCCTCCTCTCCGGGGTGGCCATGATTTCGTGTCTGTAACTTGGGGTGAAAACCAACGACCTTCAGGCGAGGATCCTCACCCTGGAATCTGCTAAAAGGGCACCCTCCGTTCCCCTGCTGCCGGAGAAGGCAGATCAGCTGAAGACCATAGTCAGGTGTGTGAGGCTGGGCCTTGCTCGAGGGGGAGTTGCATGTGGATAGAATTTTGCACAGGTTCAGTCAGTCTACAGGATCCACCCTTACTGGTTATACAGTTGATTTGGGATGTGTGAGCCTCTGTGGTATCTATTTATTCAAGTCCCTTCCTTGGTTTCTCTCCAAGTCTGTGTGGAGGATCTTCCCTCTGTCTTCCTTAAGGATTGCATGTTGCAATGGCAGTAGGGGCTTTGCCCGGCTGTTTAGTTTTGTGGAGTCTGGGCTGTCAGCATTCTCAGTTGTATGGAGAATATTCATTGTAATGCTCACATCTGTTTTTCATTTGATAAGGTTAGGCCTTATCAATAGAGAATGGTAAGCACTCTTAAAAGTGAAATAAGCCCATAGATTTAAAAATTCATTTAACTCGGAATTCTTTTCATATTAAATGTTTTAAAAATTGGAAAAAAAAAGTTTTCCTTTGTTTTTTTGGAGGGGGAGAGTTAACAGAGGTTGTGCTCAGATATTGATGAATGGAGAATTGAAAGGGATTCCTTTAAAGATGACTTAGACTCCAGTAGGGAGAGGGTAGTTTTTCTGCCAGTGGAGAGATGCAGTAGTTGCAGCCCGAATGTGATAAAGTATGTCTACAACATTGGCTGTTATTGATAGGACACACATTGCCATGAGCTGCATTGTTAGTGCCGGAGTTTTGCCTTGGCTGTGCAGGGAGAGGGTGGGGATAGTTGAATAATGAAGAAAGGTATTCCCCAAATCTTTCAATCTATGTCAATGTTAAATTGATTTTTAAATTAAAAACAAAATTATGTCTTGAGTACTGTTAGCATTGGCTAAGATCCATGCACTTACATAAATGCTGTTTGTGCAGGCTATCAAACATTATTAACAGCCACAGAGGAAGAGTCCCTGAAGAACTCACAGAACTGGGATACTACTGCTAGCTCTTAATATATCTTCTTTTCCTACAGGAATCCTACGAACACATGGCTAAACTGAGAATCACAAGAGAAACACCTTCTGAGTGCAACTGTCCAGCAGGTAAGAAATGAAACTTAACTAGGTTCCATCTAGGGGAGAGCATTTGCAAACAAACGATCATATGCCTGTCAGGTCTACCTGTAACAGTAACAGAGAAAGAATGCAGACCCAACTTGCTTTAAGAAAATCAACATGTCTCCCTTTGACAGATGGTGAGTAAAGCCACAAATATTATTTTAAGCAGCATACCAGTGTCTGTGAGGGGAAAAAAAAGAGCTAATCACCATGAAAAATATTGGCAAGGGGATATACAAATTTCTTAGTATCCCGGATTGAAAAGTCATCTTCAATTTTATTAAATAACTTCAGTGTTCGTGGTGAACCTGGTCTGAATAGCTGTGAAGCCCTGGTGTCTAATGTTATATTAGTGCAGAGTTTTTTGTGGTTATTATATTCGCAAGTGATCTGACCTGTAGGTAAAAATGAAGACTAAAGGAAATTAGTTCTTTATTTTGTTCTCAGTACCTTGCCAGAAATATTCTTCCATGTTGTCCATTTTTCTGTGTAGTTATAAGAAACCATAGTGACAGTGTGTATTAGAAGGATAGAGACGAAAGGGTAGTGAATGAGCACCCCCACCCCCCACCCCCGAATCATTAAATCTTCATTCAGAGACTTCTGAGCCTTGGTTGTTGTCTGTAGACCTAACAATTTAAAAGCTCTTGGAATATGGCCAGGGGAAGGCATTTAGTGGATCCAATGTTATATAAGGCATCAAAACTCCCATGAATCTCAAGAAGTTCTTTAGATAAACATGGTGAATGTATTTATGAACATTCTAGTTTCTTTCATCCTTATGCATGGAAAATGAGTCTTTTTCTCTCATATGGAAGAGCTCATTTCAATGTAGTCATGTGCTTCATAATGACACTTCAACCCAAGACAGGTCACAAATATAACAGTGGACCCCTAAGATTGTGTAACCTAGTGATGTCATAGCCAGCTTAGTTTGTGTGAGTGAGCTGTGTGATGTTTGCTCAGCAGTGGGATGGCAACAGCACAGCCCTTAGAACACGCCCCAGTTATGATTAAGCTGCAGGTGACTGTGAAAAACTTTGCGGCTGCTGTTCACTGCTGGCTCACGCCTGTAATCCTGGCTACTCAGTAGGTGGAGATCTGAGAATTGCAGTTCAAAGCCAGCCTAGTCAGCAAAGTCTATGAGACTCTTATCTCCAACAAACTAAGAAAAAGCTGGAAAAGGCACTGTGGCTCAAGTGGTAGAACGCTAGCCTTGAGCACAGAGAGGCTCAGGGATAGCACCCAAGACCCTGAGTCCAAGCCCCAGGACTGGGGATAAAAAGGACTACTGCCTGTAATTTCTTATAGTTTGCGGTTGGTTTTTGTCTCATGATAACTAGTTCAGGCACAGTTTAGACTTTTCAATTTTCAGGTTATACAGCATAAAAGCTTTTAGTATTTGTATTTAGTATTTGTATTTGACCATCTTTGAGATATATTATTTTTTCAGTGAAGGCTTTTGATGAGAAGACAAAGCGTGGATGTTTGACATTGTGTGTTTCATCCTGAGTAGTTGAGAAAGACCTCAGAAGTAAGATATTCAAGGGAAGAACTTTTCCAGGACAGGAATGAAATCACAGCTGCCCCTGCCCCATAGAGATGATGTTAATTTCCCCGACAGTGGGTAGGGTAGGTATAGGACTTCACAAATCACACCTGGCAGGAAAGAGCATCTTTTGACTATACAAAAAAATCCAGTACACGGGCTGTGTGTATGTGGGGAGCTTAAATTTAATTTGGAAGATTCATAACAAACTTGGTAATATGTTGAAAAGTGACCACACTGAGTTCTATTTCCAGAGGAGATACTATTGTTTTTATGATGCTTCATGTAGGCCAGTGATTGAACTCTTGTCATCTGGGAGAAAGCTATTATCCTTAAGAGTTTGCTGTATATTCCCTGGGATGATTATTACAGACTTTGTTTTTCCATCTTGCTTTTTTTGGGGTCAGTCCTGGGCCTTGGACTCAGGGCCTGAGCACTGTCCCTGGCTTCTTCCCGCTCAATGCTAGAACTCTGCCACCTGAGCCACAGCGCCACTTCTGGCCGTTTTCCATATATGTGGTGCTGGGGAATCGAACAGAGAGCTTCTTGCCACTAGGCCATATTCCCAGCCCTGTTTTTCCATCTTAATGTGATAAATGAATAATAAACAGCAATTCTCTTGGGTTGTTGTTTATTGGTTGCTCTATCACCTGCTTTCCTTCTTGCCACCACTAGAACTCTGCATTACATCAGTTTTTACCTGGCTCCTTGGGAGGGAACTCTGAAGGGGCACATTCAAACACACAGAACCAGATGGGGCTTTTGGTGAGTTACAGAAATAAACTCAGTTCTGCATGTCCAATAACAAGACATCACCCAAACGCAGGCTTTGTGTTAAAAGATTCTGGAGAAAACCAGCTGATGCAGGATTATCTTAGGGAATGAGCTGGCTGGCCAAAAGGGCTTAGAAAGAAGATATGGCACTTCCCACCTGATTTGGCTGGAACCTCTGTTCGCCATGTGTGACTAAGACTTGTCACCCAGACATCTGTTTGCAGGACAGAGTGAGACAAGTGTGACCTCAACTCAGTTCCTGTGGACACATGCCCATCCATTGAAGTTGACACTCTTGATGACAGGCTGAGTCTCAGAGCCAAGGGTCGGTAGCAAAGAAGCAAATTTGTGTTGTTTGTACTCACTGATGGCTTCTGCTAGAACTCAGGTCTTACTGGGGTTTTCCCAGGTAGCCTCTGTGGGAAGGCTTTGAGGACGATTTATTGAATGGCTTCTCACAGTAGGAGAGGCTCTTTGTGATTTACTTTCTATAACTAGGAGAGTTTTAAGTGCTAGCAATCTTAGGATTTGTCCCCTGGGCAGAGGGACTCCAGAGCTAGAAGCCTAATAAGGAATCCAGAATGAGCTGGATATGTCTAGACTGCAATCTTAGATCTGATACTAAATAATGGTGTGACTGTGATCAAATGAATGCACTTCATTTTTTCACCAGGAAAAAAAAAGAGTAGAAATTCCTTCTCCATTGTACGATTTATGTAAATTGTTTGGCATATTAGTGTTTAGAGCTTAAATAATACTTCTGTTTTTTTTTGTGTTGGTTTTTTTTTTGTAAGTTTCTCAGAAAGACTAGGCAAATTCTCTTACCACTAAAGCTGCACCCACAGTTCATTAGTCTTTTTCTTACATTCCTTCCTCTGCTCCACAGAGGAACAAGTGGGAAATGTTGCAAAAGTTGCTCAGAACCTAAAGCTAATGTACAGGGCGGTTAGTTAAACATCTGTAGGTCATTTATAAAGATAATCTTGCCTGTCAGTATCTCTTGGTGTTGTAGCAGTGGAATTTGGGGTTTTCATGATACCTAGTTTTGTCTCCAAAGTGTTTACCAAAATGACAGGGGAAACAGACCATTTAGACCGAAGCATACCGGGTAGAAAGACTTGGATTTATTGGGCATGGACTTAGTAAAGAGTGTCTTTACAGCTTCAATATGAGATGTTTACCAAAATGAGTGTCTTCTCCATCTGACTCGTAGACCTATTCAAATCAGATTTATTTATACAGTGATATTTATAACATAAAATTGGACAGTCATTATTATATCATCTTTGTCCTCAGTAGAAAGGCATATTTACCTTTTTTGTAAGATCAAGAGACGCTCTAGAAAACCAAAAGAAAATTTTCTTTTAAGAACCCCAAATAATTCATCAAAGCTATGTTTAGCAGATTTGCGTTAGCAATGGCAGAGACAAGGAAATAACAGCTGCTATTTGTGGCTTGATCCCTGTCATACCTGACTGTCTCTAAGAGAGTAACTTGGCTCGTCACTATGGCTACAGAATTCTACTTCAGGTTGTGTTCTTTGGATCTTCCATGAAGTATGCACAAAGCAGGCATATTTACAGAAAGGTTTCTCTGTCCAGCCAATGAAGAACGATGGGAATGGATACACCATTCAAGTGATAAGAACTCATTCATCAGTACCATTGGCCTCCTCAGCCTATTAGGTGTTGAAAAGATATGTCCCAGCCATCCCAGAGGACCATGCAGAGATCATCACAGACAGGAGAAAAGGTTCAAAAGGAGGTTTATAAGTGGGGCCATAGTTCCCATGGGAGAGGGAGCTACATGGTGTCTGCACCTTATCCAGGTGGCAGCTTCTCTCTCTGGGGGTAAAGGGGAAGTAGATAGGTAGTGAGTAGGAGTGGCTCATAAGGTATGGGTGGATCTGGAGGCTAGTGGGAGGAGCTGAGGACCTGAGGCTAAGGAAATGCAAACAAGTATAAGAACCTCTGTGTTGTCATCCATGTAGAATAGGAAATGAAGAAAGCCACCTTGGCTTTTTCATTAACATGTTAAACAGTCTTGTGCAAATCATTTCCACATATGGCTTTTTACAAACTGGTCATATCATTGTACGTAAGAGCTGGGCAATAACGACTTAGCATCTTAGTCAATTCTCTACCTAGCATAAATTCTAAACAGTACCAGATTTTGGGATTATTTTTGGGGGGGAGCAAATAAGGCAGACTTGCCCTGTATCCTCATGGAGTTTCTAGTTCCATGAAGATGACACCAAATGTTAATTTGAAAAGGACTTTCCATGTGGGATAAGCAAAATCAAGAGGCGTACATTTTGGAGCATATAACCTAAATCTATGAAATGTTTACAATATGGGAAGTTGTTTAAATGGTTTGGTGGTAGAGAAAGAAAACTATACTTATGTTTCAGAAATTCATAATAGAAGAAAATATGGCTCCTGAGAAAATCTGTAGGAATGGATACAAAGTTTGTTGGTTGCCTTTTGAATTTCTAAGAATTGATGGATAGGTAGATAAAGGTACACTGGTAGCTGATCTGCTGATATTCCAAATGAAAGAAACATGATATTTTTTTTTCTTGGTCATGGGGCTTGAACTCTGGGCCTGGGCTCTGTCCTGAGCTCTTCAGCTCTACCACCTGAGCCACTTTCTAAACATGATTTTTAATATAGAATGGACAGCCTGTTCTATAGGATGATAGTCTATTCTATTCTATGAATAGTGAGATTAAAGTTGAGAACTTCTTGTGTGGAGTGTTTAACAGCTACAGGTAAAAAGTGAGACTAGAAGCCATCTGGTGGTGGCTCAGTTATAATTCTAGCTTCTTAGGAGATTGCAATCTGAAGGTTGAGATTCAAAGCCAGCCTAGGCAGGAATTTCCATGAGTCTCTCACCTTCAATAGCCACCAAAAAGCCAAAGTAGAGCTGTGGCTCAAGTGATAGAAAGCCAGCCTTGAGCAAAAAAGTTAAGGGGCATTGCCCAGGCCCTGAGTTCAAGCCCTAGTATGAGCATACACAGAAAGTAGATACTTCTTAAGGTATCCTCTATACTTATGAAATGACTATTTACAAAATGGGAGTAAATGCCAACAAGTGCAAGTACCCCTCATTCCCAAGTGGGAGCAGTACAGATCCTGGTGATGGATTGAGGTCGCCCCAGTATGGTGATGGACGTAAATGGTCACGCTTGCTTTGAGATAGAGCATTCTTCCCCCTGGTGTCAGAGCCTTTGTGTTCCTTTGCTAATCCAGTGGATTTGAGCATATACAACTCCATGTCTTGCTGTATACATTTTCAATGATATAGAGAACAGAAACAGTTTTACCTTAAGAAACTAGAATAAGCAACTTGAGATGGTGAATGTTATGGAAATGAAAATGGCAGATATTCTCCACTTCCTGTGACACAGAACAGGGCACAGTGATGAGGGTGCCCCCACGAATGTCCCCAGTAAGTCTTTCTGAGGCCTAATGAATCCAACAGGCTGGACATGACATGCTCAGTGACTTTTCTGCTGAGAGTGGACAAGGACAAGTTGCCTTTTGAAAGGGTGTTCTTGTTCTCTTTTGTCTGCCTTGTTTACAAATGAAGAAGCTAATTCTTCCAATTCTTGCTCTGTGATGCTTGGCTTGGAACTTGAGGCCTTTCCCTTGCTTCATTTAAACCACTCCTCCAGTTCCTTTTTTTTTTTTTTTGGCTTTTGAGTTATCTTTGGATAGTCTTTTGGGCTGGCCAGCCCTCCCCTTCCTCTATCTCTTCCACCTTTCTCCCTTTTCCTCTGCCCTTTTCACTCTTCTTCCCCTTTAACTCCTCCTCCCCTCCCTCCCCTGCTTTTCATTTGATCAGGTGGTCTCAAGACTGTGCTCCTCCCTACCTCTGTTCCCCAGTATCTGGGAAACAGAAGTGTGCCACGATGTCTGGCTTCCTTTCCCTTTCTCACTGTAGTAATTCCGTTGGTAATTATGTAAAAGGATACCAATACTATATGGAATTTCAATTCACTGTACCTTATTCGATGTGTGGGAGCAAGCATTCTTTCAAGGCCACAGTCTGCTCTGCTTCTGATTGCTTTGTAAGGCTGTAAAATCAACACTGTGACATGACCAAAATGGAAGCCATCCAAGACCTATCATGAAAAATTGTTTGGGTGCCCTCCTTACCAGGTTAGAGACTTTCTGGGGTGGTTTGGTGGAAGTGGAGAATGTGAAAACTGTTTATGGATGACTCTGAGCTGCAGGCTGAAACCTGAAACACAGGATATGACTGGCTACACCTAGAAGCATTGCTACCTAACCTGGCTTGCCAAGATGGGTGAAGTTTGGTGGGGTGGTTTAAAGTGCCATGGAATTTCACAATGCCCCCATCCCTCCCCAATTTGTGTTAACAATGGTGATTCTTACGTGGAGATAGGAGGAACTGAGCTAAATAGGAGTTCACTACTCCACCAGTTTCTTCCCAATTGAATTGGGAGCTATCCCTTGTCTTCTTTGGTGATGGACAAAATCAGTAGAGAAAGCAAATAGTTTCTCCAACCCATCAGCTCTAAGATACCTGAAATGCAGTCAATGTTGCACTTGTGTATAGTAGATACAGCCACAGCCATGAACTTTGGGCTAGTATTCCAACAGCTAGAATAAGTGGAATTAATACTGTCATTCAACTTACTGTGGAACTTCTTCCCCTCAAAATTTGGAATTTCTATGAGTACAGGATAATTTGGAATTACGATGACACTTCTGACGTCATTGCATCCAGAGATGTCACTGCCTCTTCAGTTGAAGGCCTTATTCTCTTCACGAATGGTAGTTGAAATGTATTCATTTCCCTTCATAATGTGTTCCTTACATTGATCACTAGATTCATGCAGTTTTTGTTATAAGGGCATACTTATAGGCTTTGACACCTAAAATGTAAAAAAAAAAATTATAATTTCAATTTATAGGCGTTCTGGTCTTCATTATGGACATGAAGCTTTAATTCTTGTATTTAAAATATATTCACACGTTATAAAATACAATGATCATATTTACTCTAATTGAGTAAATTGTAGCAAGCTCTGGCTTGTACATTATGGTATAACTGGGAGTCAGAATATATGTCTAGATAGTCTTCTTTGTTATCGGTTCCTCTCGCCTCTTTTCCCACTCTTCTCACCTCTTTTCCTCCTCTTCCTTCTCCCTTTTCTTCCAAAAGAGCTCAATGTTCCTCACTGAAAGTTAATTCCTTAATCTGTTAGCAATAGAAAGTTGGGGAAATGCACAATGTAACCCACTGTGATATACATCACAAACATCAACATCTCTCACCCCATCCGTCTGCCTTAAAGTCTGAGATTTTTTTAAAGCCTTTAAGTCATCCCAGTTTTTTACATGTTTCTGTGCATTTTTTCATTTTTCTTTGTGCTTTTTTACTTTTTGGTGCCTGCACCAGGGCTTGTACACAGGTCCTGAGTGCTATCCCTTAGCCTTTGCACTCAAGGATAGTGGTCTACCACTTGAACCACAGCTCTGTTTCCTGATTTTTTGGTGATTAATTGTAGATAAGAGACTTTCTGGTGCATGCTTTCTTTGAACCTTGATTCTCAGAAATCATTCTCTTGAGGATTACAGACATGAGCCACTGGCACCTTGCTCCTTTGAGCTTTTATTCTTCACACATACGCACATAGAGTCTTGTCAACAAGTTGCTGCTGCCATTAACTTTTTAATATAGTTATTGTTAACACTAGAGTTTTGTTGAGCAGTTAATGTTTAGCTGGCCAAATAGTATCTGCAACATAACTTTCCCCCAAATTACAATGTCCCTTAGTATCTGAAGTGGGTTGGCTCTACAACCCATGTGGCTAATGAAGTTCTTTTGATATAAAACAGTATAATATTTGCATATAAACTACAAACATCCTTCATATACTTTGTCTTCTCTAGATTGCTTACAGTAAGTAATATAATTGAAATAATGTGTAACTAGATTTTATACCATATTATAGGGCATTATGACAAGAAAACAGTGTGAATGTGTTTTAGTACAGATGCACTGCTTTTCCCTTAAAGATGTACAATCTGTAATTGGTTGAATTTGCATATGCAGAGTATTTATTTGTGCATTATTTATAGAAACTATGGTGTAAGAAAGTTGGTCTTTGGTAAAATGATGATGGTTCTATGTTGAAACTGAAATGGAATCCAGGAGGAGACTGTGAGTTTTGTGTCTGCATTTAAATGACAGGCAAGATCTTGAGAAATTACTAATATTGTAGCCAATATTGACTGAGAAATCCAATGCATTTCACAGAGAGAGTGTAAATCTGGCCACATTGTAACGAGTACAACAGAAGGAAAATTGAAAGACTATCTTGTTCCCATTGAAATGAATGTCCACTGTCATCAGGTGTTTGAGCAGGGAGTTGTGGATAGCTCTTTGGCCAAGCAAAGCACATTTTATACGTGTCTGGTAGGACATGCAATAGAATGACACAGCAGCTCTACAAGCTATTGAGCTTTGTTGAGTGATAGTTTTCCCTTCCGTATATCGTTTCAAACTATGGGCTTCAAGGAAGTCTGCAACATAAAAATGACTTTTTGTTTTGACAGACCTGGGGCTTGAACTCAGGGCCTGGGCACTGAGTATCTTTTGCTCAAGGCTGGCACTCAGCTCTACTCTGAACTATCTGGTGGTTGGAGCTTAGTGTCTTGTAGACTTTTCCTGCCCAGGCTTGCTTTGAACTGTGATCCTCAGATCTCATTTCTGAATAGCTAGGATTGTAGGCATAGGCCACCAGTACCTGACTTCCCGACTTCCTGAATTTTGCTCCTCTGTCCTCTGTCCTCCTCCTCAGGCCCCCTTCCTTCCTTCCTCCTCCTTTTTTCACCTTTCTTCTTTTTTCCCCTTCCTCCTCCTTTTTTCATCTTTCTTCTTTTTTCCCCTTTTCTTCATTGCTTTGCTTTCTGAGAGAATTCAATGATCAGCCAACCATGAAATGGGAAAGTGGACCAAATAAGGCTGGATAATTTATTTGAGCCAAACAGAGGTATTATAATCTATTAAAAATATTTAGCCAAACACACTGTATTCGTGACTTTATCTCATAACCCTGCAGATTGTCTGGTAGTTGCCCAGGACCTGAGGCAGGAAGGCGGACCCATGTGCCTGAACTTTCCAGTCATGTCTTTGCAACTGGTAGTTTTTAATAAAAGAAAAACTCTAACATTGTGAAATTACATCAGTGAAGAAACCATAGCTTTTTATGTTCTTGTATATGCTTTTCTTCTGTGCAATGTTATTCAATGCCCTAAATTTCAGCTACTTTTGAGATATTTTCTTGAATGTTGAGATTAGTCTGGAAATCAGGCTAGGAATAAATGAAATGCTGGTGTGGTAATAAAATTTATGTTACCATTTTATGAATATGAAAATGTCTAATTGTTATAACACAAGGTATCTTTGGATTAAGAAGTCTAGGACATTTTATTCTTTTACACCTTTTTTTTTAAAGCAGGAAAACCTTTGCTTCTACCATCAGTCTTGAAGCAGAAATCCCAGAAAAAAGAATTTTATAATCAGTCACAAAGAATTCCTACACGCATCATGTATCCCTTCCTCATCATTTCCCATTTCTTAGGAGTCTCCACATTGTTTAATTGTAATCATGTGCAACTAGCATTTTAAAGCTTCACACTGCTTTCACATTTATGGGATATGATGAGAAGATTAAGAATGGTTGAAACTCAAGAGTAAATACAGGAAACTTAAGAGTAGATGTAGAAATGTGACTCCACCAGGCTTTCATGGAGCACACATTACCCCAGTGGGCTTCATGTTGTGGCCATCCATGTATAGAAGAACAAACTAGAAGGTGCACTCTCCCAAACAACCCTCATTCTAGTCAGGCCCCTCTCCTGTACTCTGCTTTGCAATTCTGTAGCAGGAATCTAAACTCTGGTTTCCTTCCATTGCATTGGTGTTGTTTGACCTGACTTTCCCTCAGCTTGGAACTTACGCATATGGGACTCAGGTGGCAGGGCCCTGCCTTTCCAGGGCCTGCACTTAGTATTCAATCTATTGTGGAGCAGAGGGATGTTCATGACCCATAGCAAAACTCCTCCCACGTCCCATAAAGTGACATGTTGTTTCTATTAAGGGATCATTTTCTTAAGTGAAATCATGACCAGTCATGATGGCATGGAAGTATACAGAGGCCAAGTGACTATGTGTTACTTTAATTACCAAAGAAGTAACTATTATGATTCCATAATGGTTCAAAGAAGAATTTTAAGACTGAAACAGTGGTTTTATTGTTTCTTTAGTTCAGAAGTAATTGAAATGGAATATGTAAATAGAGTCAAAGTGGACTTTTCCAAGTGAGAAAGAGAAGCCAATTGCACTTCGAAAGAAACTATATGACTATAGCAAGAAAGACCTCGCCAATTAACAAATATTTATTTTCCTTTGCTATTTTCTGCTATTTATCCTGTTACATAGTAGTGGAATGAATTAGGAAGAGAGTGATGTAGAGTGCATGGTTTTCCATTGCAACACAAACTCTATCTATCTATCTATCTATCTATCTATCTATCTATCTATCTATCTACCTACCTACCTACCTACCTACCTATATTTTTGCTGTTCCCGGGGTTTGAACTCAGGCTTGGACACAGTCCCTGAGCTTTTTTTGCTTAAGGCTAGCACTCTGTCACTTGAGCAATAGCTCTACTTCCAGCTTTTTGGTGGTTAATTGAAGAGAAGAGTCTCACAGAGTTTTCCTGTCCAGGCTGGGTTAGAACCTCGATCCTCAGATCTCAGCCTCCTGAATAGCTAGGATTACTGGCTACAGCCACTGGCTTCCAGCTTACTTTCCCTATAGTCTTAAACTATATATGAATCAACTCTTTGGTAAGCTTTTTTCCATTTTTATGTTTATATTACTAATGATTATTTTGTCTCTATTTCCCTGTCTTATGATTATTTAATTATAAGACAATTGTTTATTTTTTATTTGATTAGTTATTTAAAGGACGGGTCTTTGGGGCTTTATATCATAGGATCCAAAGGTAGCACTAATGTCTGTGAACCTTAAAATTATACTACCACTTTTTTGATGACCAAAGCTCATTAGAAACTGGAGCCTGTGGCTCAGGCCTGTAATCCCAGATCCTCATGAGTTTGGAGGATTGTGCTTTGAAACCCGCCCTGGGCAGGGAAGTCCATGACATCCATCCTCCATGAACCACCAAAGTACCAGAAATTGTGCTATTTCTCATGGGGTAGCAGGCCAGTATGGAGTGACAAAGCTAAGGGACATAGCCCAGTCTCTGAGTTCAATTTTCAGTGCTGGCTCAAAAACCAAAACCCCACCAAAACACAACTGACCTGAAAGACTCTAGTCCCTGTGCGTAGGAACTAATAATTTGTCCTACTACTGTGAAGGGAAGAGCTTCTGAGTTCTTACAAAAACTATCTTTAAGTATTTGTGCAAAGGAGTTGCCATTTGACAAAGCAGTTTATGAATATGGCCCATCTTAACCCACCTCACCCCTTTCAACATTCTTGCCCCTCCTTCCTCTGCCCAGCCCTTCCGTTTTCTTACTTTTGTAGTATGTACAATGAATTCTTGACTACAATTCCCCACTTCCCCTTCATTTGTCTCCCGCTCTCCCCTTGCCCCCACTTGATGAGCTGCTGTTTTTCACCCTTATGCTTTGGGAAGTAATGATAAGCACCACCCCCCCGCCGCCAGTACTTCCTCAGAACTTTCTAGATTCCTAAGAGTGGTCATTGTAAATGTCTAACACAAGAATAAATAGGATAGCAAGATATGAGAGGGTTAAAGACATGCTTTAATCATAATCTTTGTGATTCGAGTAAAGAAATGTTGTTGAATAAAGGCACTGCACATTCCTGTTGGATATTTCTCACAGAGTGAACACAGTGCTGTCCCAACTCTTTTACTATATTTAAGTTTTTGGCTCATCACTGGTATTTGTTTCATAATCTAACAAAAAGATCACGTGTCTCTTGCTAGCAAAAGCTGCAGAGGAGGGAATGCTTATTCTATGAGTAGAGAGAGAAGGAAGGCTGGAGAGATGTTTGTGCTTGTGGAGAAGCTTATTTTATTTTTTTTTTAATAAACGCAGGCCATGTTTGCCACCTCCCGAATTTTGCGCTACTCTTTTCGCTGTCCTAGCTTTGACTTAGTTTGTTTTATGTTCTCGTTTGGTTAGTTCCTTGAACATCCCATCTAATTTACATCTTATTCATTTTGTGTTGCAGCTTCTGACAACTGTCTTGAGTCCACACTTCTCTAGATTTTTATACCTAGCAGCCATTTGGCTTCTACTTTTCCTGATCTCTCTCTTCCTCTCTCACTACCTGTGCCTAATGTTGAGGTTATAGTATCCAAAATAGCTCAGGCCTCAGCCACCTTGTGTGTTCATGCTATCTGTCCCTACCTGCCTCAGTGTCTGTACCTTTTGGCTGGTTTCACTCAGATTATGGCCAGAGAAAGGCTGAAGTAAATAACAGGAAGGAAGAAAGGAAATGTATGGTGATTAGCAGTTCTTTGAGGGAAATGTTTACCTTTATTCACAAACAGTGTATGTGTTGGTAGTTTTCCTATTGCCAGAGAAAGAGAGTGTTGATTCTAAATGTTAGTTTTTAACATGAGAATCTTAAGCATTATATGTTATAACTCTCAGAAATGTTAGGTGTTTCAGAATCATTAAAAAATATTTATTGTCTTTTTTCTCCTTTATTGTCAAAGTGAAGTACAGAGGGGTTACAGTTTCATATATAATGCAGTGAGTACATTTCTTGTCAAATATGTTAGCTCCTCCTCCCCTCCACATGCCTACCTCTTCCCTCCTGCTTCCCCTTCCACCCACGAGTTGTACGGTTGGTTTACACCAATGGTTTTGTGAGTATTGTGTTTGGAGTTGTTTGTATTTTTATCCTTTGTCTATTGATTTTGATATGTACTTTCTCTTCCCTAGCTCTAATGCACGTATATACAGTATCCAGGGTGCTCAGATGAGATACAGTGATAGTGGGGGTAAAACCAGAGGAAGGGAATACGAGAGAAAATAAAAAGGGTACGGATTCATATCGCATGTTGAAAATAATTACAATAATGATATACCACTTGTTTTCATAACATGGAGCTCATTTCACTTAGCATCATCTTAAGTGTCCATAAGGGCATAGCTATTGGGCTATTATGACTTCGGCTTTGACTAGCCTAAACATGTACTAATTATTCCAAAAAAATTTACTATGTGAAGTGAGCCAGACCTAAAGAAACATAGACTGTATTGTTTTCCTCATAGGAAAAACATTTTTTTTCTTATTTATTGTCAAAGTGATGTACAGAGAGGTTACAGTTGCATATGTTAGGCATTGGATACATTTCTTATACTGTTTGTTACCTCCTCCCTCACTTACCCTCCCCTCCCCCTGCCCCTCTCCTCCCAGAGTTGTTCACTTGGCTTACACCAAACAGTTTTGAAAGCATTGCCTTTGTAGTCGTTTGTCTTTTTATCTTGTATCTCTCGGTTTTGGTATTCCCTTTCACTTTCCTAATTCTAATACCAGTATATACAGTTTCCAAAGTACTCAAATAAGATAAACTGATAGTGAAGGTACAACCGCAGGAAGGGGATACAAGAGCATCATCAACAGTAGAAGCTACAGTTACACATGGCATGTTGAAAGTAATTACAGCAGTGATATAACAGTTGTTTCCATAAAATGGAGGTTGTTTCACTTAGCCTCATCTTATGTGTTCATAAGAGTATTGCTGTTGGGCTCTTGTGATCCTCTGCTGTGACTAGCCTAAACCTGAG